>NC_046221.1:100013062-100253062 GCF_009819885.2 Catharus ustulatus | reverse complement strand
TGTGAAAATATACCCACATGCAAGCTGCTTCGTTCTCCAATTGCCAGCGTTGGCTAATAATTTGCAGCATTCATTTTAAGGGGATAGAGGAGAGAAGAGAAGAGAAAGAGGTGAAGAATCTTTTTGTTGGCTTTTAATGGGATGCCTTTAAGGGTTATCATTCAACCTGCTAGAAGCACGGAGGTTGTTCTCGTTACAGCACCTTATCTACTTTTCAGACCCATTGCATTAGAGTTAGAGGGTAGGCAGTTCTAGTATTTTGCCCCCCATTTTGCTGCAATTAGAAATGAAAGACACAAACCTCTGTAGTAAGGTTATCTGGTTGTCTCATATACTCTGCTGCTCCTCAGCCATTGTCATAACTAAGCATATTTTTCCACCATAGTGACATTGTAATACAGACACACACACACACGCACAGATTTGTAGCATCTGTGCCAGAATTTTGTATGAACATTTGTATATACTAATGCAGAAGATTAGCAAATCTTCCAGCAGGCATATTAAACTCTCATAATGTGAGATTCTGGATTCTTCTGTAAAACTCTCATGACTCTATATTCTGGAAACGTGTCTGTAAATGGTTTGGGTTTTTTCATCTGCCTCTTGTTTTTCTGTAATGTGGGAGATGTGATTGTCTTTTCTATCTGTACTTTTTTTTTCCCCCTAAGATATGAAATGTGTTCTTGTATGCAGTGGAAATCACCCCCAGCCTGGAGTGCAGTTTGTGCAAGGTGACAGTGTGGGCTGTGAAAACTTCTGCAGCTGCTGTCTCCTGTTGGCTGGGTAAATATTAGAAGCTCTGGCAATACATCTGTTGAAGAATGGTGAACGCTCACATTGTGCTGCTATTGTTTAGTCACAGAGTAAGCCCTGATTTAGTGAAGAATTTTAGACCTAAACCTATCCCTATTTGTCAAAACTGTGAAATAGCTATTTCAGTGAAAATTATTTCAGTATTCAATTCCTTTACTAAACTGTGACCTTCACTGCTTAGGTGCTTCTTCTGAATACATTTATTTATTTGGAGGATTTAAAATTGGGTCTTGAAGATCTTGCTGCATTTAATTTTGTAGACTACTAAAACCAAATACAATTATTACTTTTGGTGCTTTTCAAAATAATTTATTCAATGTTGAATCCCTTTTTGAATGGAAAAGAATAGCTCTGCAGAGACAGATTCCTTCTAAAGCATAGTTACACGGTTGTGGAAAGGTTTTTGGTGAGAATATTTGTATTTTTAAGCACATCCTTACATTTTGGATCTCTGTCTGCTTTTTCAAACAATGGATGTGTATTTATAGTGTAAATATTCTCACTGAAGCAAACACAATGTGCTGTGCTACTCACATGTACAATATATAGCATCTTGTGTCCACTTAGATTAGAATGCACAGCTTTTAACACTGCTCAAAGATGACAGTATATCTATGGGGAAGCATTGGCATCCAGAAGGCACATTTTATGGGCAAAAAAAAATAATAGCAAGACTTAATAGGAAGAAAAGAAATACAAAATGCTCCCCCTAATTTATAGTTGTCTGGAATTTGAAGGTTTTTTCCCCTTTCACACCTTGTATTTGCCTCAGTCTGTCCAGACACAAATAAGAAGGAAGAGAAAAACTGATGCTATGTTCTGTAATTTCTTTTGCTTTGAATATAATTATTGTTGAGGAGGACCATTGCTCATATCTGCTCTTGATATTTTTGTGTGGTTTTGGGACATGTGTAAACCAGCAGCTTCTTTGCAGATGCAGGAATGTCTGGAAAAGGTTGCTGAGAGTTGCTTGGTCACAGAAAGATATGTTGTCTGAAATCTTCTGTTGATCTACCTTTTATAATTTAGAATCTGAAGATCTCATCCTTTTATTTAAGGCAGAATATATTACTTCTCTCTGCAAGTAATTATAATAGGAATATTTTTGCTGTGTTTAAAATACTGAATTTTATTTATTTGTCAAATTTCTGTGAGAATTTTAGTAAAATGTACATGTTTTTAGACATTAACATTCTTCTTTTTGCTTGCTTATGTGTTAGCTCTTACAGAAACCTTTTCAGTTAGAGAATTGCACTGACCTTGCAAAATACCATATGTTGAGTGTGCTGCTATTCGTCTCATAAGCATTAGTAGTCTCGAATGAACAGGTATTGTCTGTATCCTATGATAACCAGCGGAGTTAAATAGACTACTTTTTATTGCAATGATAGAAATTAAACCTTACAGTTAAATTATTCTCTTTTTTATTAAGAAACATTATTTCTTTGTGACTTTAGATACATGTACAGACACATATGGGTGTGCACATCATAAAAATTCAGGGTTTTTTTAAAAACTGGCTTAAATTCTGAAATCGTAGAAAACCGTAGTTCTGGCCATTTGTACATCCTTAACCCTTATATTGCAGTATATGTTGGTAAGGGAGTGAACTCAATCATGTAGCAGTCTCAGCAAAACCAAAGAGCAGGAAAAGTAAGTAAAAGATGGCTATTTCACCCTGACACTCGGTTTCTTTGCTTTGGCAGTTTAACACGGACCTTACATGTAGTTTTAATGTTTCTTGTGTGGTTTAGCTCCTTTTTATTTTTATGATACAGTGCAAAAGTATGAGAAAAGAGAAAGCGCCATCATAACTAAATAAAGAAAAAGAAAAGATACGGCAGTGGATCATTAGAGTTTCTACTTCAGCAGATATAGAGATGGTATATATAGCCATTATAAAAATATGTATTTATGCAATTTAGAATTAATTAAAGAGATGTAGCAAATAATTCATATGGATTGTAACAAAATACCATATAAACTATAGGAACATTCAGAATCTTACAACAGTTTTTTTGCAGTTTTTTGCATCTCAAAATACTGGGATGTGAAAATTAGAGAAAAGTGGCATAGATGCGCTGTGGTTAGTGAGAAGAGAACTGTTCATAAAAGCTCAAAATATGTGTCCTCTCAGTTTTTAGCTTGTACTTGTTTGTTTTTCGTTTTTTTAAATAAAACTGCCAGATGGTAACTGCCCGTTGTTGTGCATTTCAGGTCTCAGAGGGGTTTATTTTCTATTTAAAACTAATTTCAAAATTAGAAACCATATTCTTCTTTAACTGTCCTTCACTTTTCTGAAACTTAAAAATGTATTGTCTTTTGCCATTAGAAATTCCTGCAAGCAGGTGTGTTGAATGAGAGAGCTAAGAGATTCTGGACTGCAGCTGTGGGAGTGAACTCTACTGTGTACCTAGAGTTCAGAACTGCAGCGGTCCTACCATGCTCAAATATCTGCAGTGTTCCAACAGCAGCATTGCTGCAAGACAGGGAAACTGACTGCCTTCTGAATTCTCTTACTACTTCTGCATTCTATCTTCATTTTATGGACAAAATTCCTGTTGGAGAATATTTTCGTCTGGTTTTACGGTGCTCTTCTGGCATCTTCCTGGCCTTTGACTCCAGGATCATTTCTGAATTTTATTTATTGTGCTTGGTACTCACCTGTCCTTTTAAACATATTAGAAAACACTTGAGGCTGATTTCTCTGTTTGGGCCCTGATTAGAACTTTTTTAAAAACTAAAAGGTCAAATTATTGTCTGAAAAATATTGATATTTAGGGGATGGATGAAAAATGCAAAGGGAGTTTTAAGGTTCAGTACAACCCCAGTACTAGATGGAGTATTTTCCTACTTCATCTTAAAAGATCAGGCTGAAGCAGTTAGGGGCTGCATTGAGACTGAATTGTAAAGGTGAATACATAATGCAGTACTGACCGTAATATGTTTCAAAGAGTATTCATATTACAATGAAAGAAGATTCTTTTTATTTTTCAGAAAAGACACTTCAGAATATATTAGCTGTGTACAAAAAAAAGCTCGACTTGTACTTATGCTCCCCCCAGTTGAAGAACACCTCAGCTTTGTTAACATGATAATATATATTTTCTTCATACCACATAGGAACAGAAGTGCTTCTTTTCTGGCTTTCTTTCAGTATTGTACCTTGAAAATCCACAGGACACATTTCAGGATCACTTGCTGCAGAGTTCACCTGACAAGGAGGCACTTTTTTATTCAGTTACTGAAAATTGTTCATAATCCATATTTTCTACCTCGACATTCTTATAAATGATCTGCATTCCATTAGCATTGTGATTTTTTTAAAGCTTCTTTTACAAAACTGGAGGGAAATGTGTACAACTATGTTTTCTGTTTTGCAATGAAAGTGTACATTTATCACTTAGGTACATGTAAGTCACTTCTGTGAATTGAGCCCTTGGAGTAAATGTGTTTTGATGTAATGGCCATCTGCTCATGAATATCACATTTGCTAGTTTAACAAATAGTTTGATATAGATAAACACATAGTTTGGTGAGATCATATAGTTTCACAGATAGCAATGCAATTTCAAAGTTTTATATATTCCCTAAGTCAATAATCAAGCTGCAGTGGAAATCTCAAGGTTTTGGTTTGTTGCATTAAGAAATTAATCTCTAGCATTTACTTTTATTTTCTAACTGCTTTTTTTCAAAATGGTAAATGCAGGACCTACATCAGATCATAACAGGACGCAAACTACATCCTACCCATTTCAGAAAGCAAACAGTCTTGCTTCTTTTTTCATCTTTCAAAAATGAAAGCTGTTCTGCTCTCAGATGGACGCAGTACAGCCAGACACCAGGAGACCCTGGGAAGAGCGGACCTGACACTCATGCCCTCTATGGCTTCATTAGAGTCAGGTATCAGTGACACAGAAATGGCCCCTGAAGCTGTAGCTAAAGCCAGTTTGCAAGAAAAGACAGAACTGACAAGATAGAGTTGGTCAAGTCAGTGATTCTGAGTGTCATGGTCTGAGGGATGCAGGTCAGCTGCAACGCGTTACACATACATATATAGTGTAGTAAATATAGCTCAATACCAGGCCATTTTTTAAGTTGATAAAAACTAGTTTAGTAGGCTCTTTGTTTGATTTTAGTTTTGATATTATGGTATTTACTGTGGTCCTGGCACATATTTTACTACTGAAGTCAAAGTTTATTCTTCAGTATCACTGATATCAAACTGTAACCATGACAGAATATGTGGATTTATAGGAGGAGTGAGTGATGGTGAGTTTGGGTTTTGGATGTTTCTTCAAAATTTGTCTTCATGGTTACTGTTTTTAGTGCAGGAGAGCTATGTAAAATGTGCCTGTTCAATAACATTGTCTTGTTTCCCCCATCTCCCCTCCTGTATTTTAGCATATGTTCCTGAGGAAGAATTGAAAGCAGCAGAAATAGATGAAGACAGCGTGGAAGATGATGGGCTGTCTCTGGACATCCAGGAGAATGAGTATTTGTGCAATGAAGAAGCGGAGATCAAAGAGGCTCAAAGCTACCAGAACTCCCCAGTCAGCACTGCAACTAATCAGGATGCAGGCTATGGTTCGCCGTTTAGTGAAAACAGCGATCAGCTGGCCCATTTCAAAAGCACTTCCTCTAAAGAAGAGAAAGAGGATCCTCAGTGCACAGACAATGTTTCCTATCCACAGGACAGCCTGGCACAAATAAAAGCTGTGTATGCAAATTTGCTTTCAGAGACTTGCTGGTCCAGTTTAGCTTTGGACTTAAAAAAATCCAATCCAACCACCAGCAACAATGGAATCAGCCAGAATGAAAACACAACTAGTACTGACACCAATGCCAATTCCCAGAGTACTTGTACTACCAGTAGCAACACTAGTACCAGTACAACCACCAGTAGTACTAGTACCAGTAATAGTAACAGTGGTGGCTCGGGTTACGACTGGCACCAAGCTGCATTAGCTAAAACTCTGCAACAGACCTCATCATACGGACTTCTCCCAGAGCCGAGTCTCTTCAGCACAGTACAGCTCTACCGGCAGAACAATAAACTCTATGGGTCTGTGTTCACCGGTGCCAGCAAGTTCCGATGCAAAGACTGCAGTGCAGCCTACGACACGCTGGTGGAGCTAACAGTGCACATGAATGAAACTGGACATTACCGTGATGACAACAGAGATAAAGAAGCTGATAAGACCAAGCGGTGGTCAAAGCCTAGGAAACGATCGCTTATGGAAATGGAAGGCAAAGAGGATGCCCAGAAAGTGCTGAAGTGCATGTACTGTGGGCATTCGTTTGAGTCTTTGCAAGACCTCAGTGTCCATATGATAAAAACAAAGCATTACCAGAAAGTGCCTCTGAAGGAGCCAGTACCAGCCATCACCAAATTGGTCCCTTCTACCAAAAAGCGAGCACTTCAGGACTTGGCTTCGCCTTGTTCACCTGAACCAACAGGGATCACGGCAGAAACTTCACTGGGTGAGTCTGCAAAGGATCAGAAAACTGCCAACCCCTACGTGACTCCGAACAACCGCTATGGCTATCAAAATGGTGCTAGCTACACTTGGCAGTTTGAGGCACGCAAAGCCCAAATACTGAAATGCATGGAATGTGGCAGTTCCCATGATACTTTGCAGCAGCTCACTGCTCACATGATGGTCACTGGTCATTTCTTGAAGGTGACCAATTCTGCTTCCAAAAAAGGCAAGCAGCTAGTGTTGGACCCAGTGGTGGAGGAGAAAATACAGTCTATACCTCTTCCACCCACCACCCATACAAGGCTACCAGCTTCCAACATTAAAAAGCAGCCCGATTCCCCAGCGGGCTCCACAAACTCAGAAGAAAAGAAAGACCTAGAGAAGGAAAAGCTGGTGGTCACTGAAACAGAGAAAAAGATTAAAGAAGAGAGTGAGGACTCTACAGAGAAATTTGAGCCAACAACTTTGTATCAGTACCTCAGAGAGGAGGACCTAGATGATAGTCCTAAAGGTGGAATAGACATATTGAAATCCCTGGAGAACACAGTGACAACAGCCATCAGCAAAGCCCAAAACGGAGCCCCTTCCTGGGGAGGATACCCCAGTATTCATGCAGCTTACCAGCTCCCAGGAACAGTCAAACCCCTTCAGCCCGCGGTGCAGAGCGTTCAAATGCAGCCGTCCTACGCAAGCAGTGTGAAATCACTGTCGTCAGAACACAACGCACTCATCCATTCCCCGGGCAATCTCACACCCCCACCTCACAAGAGTAATGTATCTGCTATGGAGGAACTGGTGGAGAAAGTTACAGGTAAAATCAATGTGAAGAAGGAAGAAAAGCCTTTGGAGAAGGAGAAGAGTTCTCCAGTTAAACCCATGTCACCTGCTGCTAAAGAAAACAAGGACTTCCCAAAAGCAGAAGAAATAAATAACAAACAGCAGCCAAAGAAGAGCTCTGAGTCTGAAGTTCAGAAGGTCAAAAAGGATAGTCCAGCAGAAGCACATACGCCAAATGGTACAGAGCCACTTAAAACAAAGGTTGCAAATGGCTGTAACAATTTAGGAATTATCACAGATCATTCACCTGAGCCATCCTTCATTAATCCATTGAGCGCTTTACAGTCCATTATGAATACCCACTTAGGCAAAATTTCTAAGCCGGTAAGCCCCTCTCTGGACCCTTTGGCCATGCTGTACAAAATTAGTAACAGCATGTTGGACAAACCCATTTACCCAACCACTCCAGTCAAGCAGGCTGATGCTATTGACAGGTATTACTATGAGAACAGTGATCAACCTATTGATTTAACTAAGTCCAAAAACAAACCTCTTGTTTCCAATGTGGCTGACTCTGCCTCGTCCCCGCTGAGGGAGAGTGCCCTGCTGGATATTTCCGATATGGTGAAGAACCTCACGGGGCGTTTGACACCCAAGTCTTCAACTCCCTCTACCGTGTCAGAGAAGTCTGATGCTGATGGGAGCAGTTTTGAGGAAGCTCTGGATGAACTGTCACCAGTACACAAGAGGAAGGGCAGGCAGTCCAACTGGAACCCTCAACATCTTCTGATCCTTCAAGCCCAGTTTGCTTCCAGCTTGAGGGAGACCCCAGAAGGCAAATACATTATGTCGGACCTAGGTCCACAAGAGCGGGTACACATCTCTAAGTTTACTGGTCTTTCCATGACCACAATTAGCCACTGGCTGGCCAATGTGAAGTATCAGTTAAGGAGGACAGGTGGAACTAAATTTTTAAAGAACTTGGACACAGGACATCCTGTTTTCTTTTGCAATGATTGTGCCTCTCAGTTCAGGACTGCTTCTACATACATAAGTCACTTAGAGACACACCTAGGGTTTAGTTTGAAGGATCTGTCAAAGTTACCACTTAATCAGATTCAAGAACAGCAGAATGTTTCAAAAGTCCTCACAAACAAGACTTTGGGCTCACTTGGAATTGCCGAGGAGGACTTAGGCTCCACATTCCAATGTAAGCTCTGTAACCGAACTTTTGCAAGCAAGCATGCAGTCAAACTGCACCTTAGTAAAACACATGGCAAGTCCCCAGAGGACCATCTGATCTATGTAACGGAGTTAGAAAAACAATAGTGTCCAGGTAAGCAGCCAGGTATGCAAGTGACCACAGGAACATTGCACTAAACTTCTTCATAGTACTGCACTAGGCCTGACCTGAGCCTCTGAAATCAGTCTTACTTTTGTTGCTGAACTGCCTATCTGGACCTTGGTTTTTCTTACACTTATTTTGTAGTTATATTTATATGCTCTTTGTCTGATCTGTGCATGGTTATTTTTTTGTTTCTGTTTTTATTTTTTGTGAGTCAAAGTCTGACCTTTATTTTCAACATCTGTCCTTGATGTTAAACTATCTTTTGTAGAATATAGTGGGAGACACTATTGAGAGACATTAATTTAGCCGTAAAGAAAGACACAAAGAACAATGATAAAGAGACATCCTAAAATTACAAAGTTGCCATGACAATAAAGGTCACAGAACCTGGTAGTGTCAAGTTTTAACCCTCTGAGAACTGTAATAGCATTTCTGTGCCTTTCCCAGTGACTAAATAAGTAAATAAGGAAAAACAAAACAAAATAAAAGGCTTAAAGGCATTTCATTCAAATAAGAGCTGTGTCGGAAGCAGGACTTTTTTTTTTTTTAATGAATGAGCTTCCTTTTTTTTTTTTTTAATGCAGAACAGGTTTGTGAAGATATTGTGCATGCAGTCCTTGAAAGAAGGAGAGCTGTGTAGTACTCAAGGGGTTAGGAAGCCACAACTGTATAAGTCAAATAATAATTAAAAAAAACAAACCAAGTTGCCACTATGCCCAAACCCTCTGGATGCTGAGAATTGCCACTCTTTGGCAAAAGGAAAAAAAAAAAAGTATGCAAGCTGTTATTTAAAACAAATGTAAAAATGCTCTTTCCTTTCCTTTATTTTTTTTTCCTGTAAAATACTGCAGTTTATAGTTATTTACAAATGTTAAGCTTTGGTACAAGCTGACCTTTCTATAGTGTGCTGCATTGGTAAATGAAAACAAAAAAAATGGGGCAAATGTTGGATTCTGTTCCTTGTAAATTGCCAGCATCAGCTTAAAAAAATACATGTTACATATCGTACCATTTTAAACTGTTCAACTTTCTTTGTACCTTCTGGCTGTATGCTTTCTCTTTTAACTTTTTATATTGTCATTTTATATTCGATTTCTGTGTATATAATGTAAAACCACACTTTTTGAATAAAATTTAGTTCCTGCAGCTTGATATAAATAGAGGAATTTTACTGGCACCTGCATCTTTCCAGATGCATGTACTTAAAGGAACTATCTGACAAAAAAAATAAATAAATAAAAATAAAGCAAGCAATGCACTATGAATTATACATTTTGATGTTTTATCATTAATATTGTACAGTACATTTTGGTTCACACAATTAAATCCACTGTTTTCTCAAGTGTAAAATAAACCCACATGCAGTTCTTGATTTACATACATTGTCATGTCGTCATTATATTGCCTTTGAGGTGTTATTCCAGCTATAAGAGGCATAGTTTATATAATCAACCAGCAAAAATCTATTTGAAATCATCTCTCGTGATATGTGTGCTGATGTGTCTCGCTCGAAGCCGTAATGCTGGTAACCTCTCAGAAGAGATCTGCAGCAGGTACTCGCTGCAAAAGGTGCAGAGCCAGAGCAGCGAGGGCCGTTCTGCTCCTCGCTGGGGTACGAGAGAGGCTACAAAGGTTTTGGCGAAGGTAATTTCCTTATGCTGTGCGACTGTACCTGTAGCCATTTTCTGTGTGCGTTCAAAGGCGGTCTCCTCCCTCCCTTCTCTGGTGAAGCACCTTTTGATTTCAACACTTCCACAATGAGAGGCTGTGGCTCCTGCCCCTGCAGTCTGTTGGATGCTGCAGTGCTGCCTTCCTGGCAGTGGTGAAGACCTCAGAGGCTTTGACACCAGTTTTTACTTACAGTACAAGGAGGTAGACCTATGTTTCTTTGTAGTTTTTAAATATTGCATTTTGAGGTAAGCTGAGTGCTATCACATCAGGTGTTTCCCTTAATCTTTATTTCTGTTCTGTTGAATGCAGATGTCATTTAGAATGTAAAAGAGAGCTGTCAGAGCTTTCACTTCTCTATCTCCTGAGTGCTTTGACAGTTACAGTGTATGAAAGCCTGGGATCTGCTATCCATTACACTTTTTGGATGGGCTATTAAATATGAGGACCTAGAGGGGTTTGCTTTCACGTGGTATTAGTGATACTATTGTGTTATATATACTTTGGTGTACACATGTATATTTCTGTTCCTCTTCTCAGTTCTTCTGAAAGTAATTTAAATGTAAGATCTGTGCTTCCAAATACAGCATGGCTCAACATTTAATCTTTACTTTAGCTGCAGCTCCCATGCACTGTTCTGTTCTCTGTAAAAGCCTATCAGGTCCAGGTCAGTTACATTTACACAGTGTTTCTAAGTAGTGCAGGAAAGTGCCATGAGGGTTTTTAAAAATGTCCCTTACTTTCTTCACTGCTAACTACCTATGTCCTTCAGGGGATCTAGCCATTTAGACATTTCAGTTCAATTACTGGATGATTATGTGCTTTGGGCCCAAGGGGTGGTGAGGAAGAAAAACAGTCGGGCCTATGGCCATAATAGAGAGTCCTTAAATAATAACCCTTTGAAGTTTTGTTTACTTTCCCACAGGCTTGCAAACACGTGATTGTAAAATATGCTGTAGTACATTGCAGTACTGTGTGAAAAGGTTGAAAGGGAGAAATAATAGCTCTAAAGTGGGTTTGAATCTAATGTAAATCCATTAAAACTGATTTTGAAACACGGCATGTAAAGTGAGTTCTCAACACCAGGTGACTCCCTCGAGAGGTGTTTATGACATGGCTAAATCTGTTCAGTTCTGATAGCTTCAGAATTGGACAATCACTCATCATCTGTGCCACTGTCTGAAGAAAATCCATTTAGAATAAACCAGCTTTACCTGGTGACTATGCTGATGTAACACTTTCTACGACTGAAATAAGGAGTAGAAGAAAATTTGAGGGCTCTGATGGTTCACCTGCTTAAGAAAATGAAGTACAGTACCAATATGATCTTTGCTATTTGGACTTTTGCCACTTTTGTTTGAATATTGTATTTCAGAAAAAATTCCTTTTTAAAAAAGAAACTGCACAGTTGAAAACAGAGTTATTCTTTTTCTCAGAATTTTTTCCAAGTTTTACTCTTTATTTCAATAAGATTGCAACAAAAGTAAGTTTGTGCTGTTCTACGAGTAGCTTCCAAAGATATTGGATGGAAGAGACCACATAGCCTTTCAGGACTGATCTTCAAGAAAAGAAACCTGAAATCTTTAAACCCCATCATAGCGTCTCAGAGCCCATATACTTGTTTTATGATGTATGCAAAATCCAGTGTATCTGATTATTTTCAGAGATGTATAAAGCTCATTTTTTTCAGCATTACATTGCTGGTGTTCACACCTTTGCTTGTATCTGTTCTCAGAGTGGAAGATCTTGGTTTGCTTATTTTCGCAGGTTTGATTTCTGCTTCGGTGCATTCTTCTATGTTGCTGTTTCAAAGCTGATGCAAACCACTGGAAATTTGGGAGATCTGTGTACTGATGACATTAGTCCTGAATGAAATAACTTTTTTTTTTTTTTTTAATAGCATTTTGTGTGTTGTTCATTAATGTCTTCTGCAACATAACGTTGCAGCTTTCTCTGGATGGTTACACTAGTAATAATGACACCAAATATAATATGTCCTTTTCATGGAAGCCACTAAAATGCAATTGCAATTAAGCATAAAGGCATAAAATATACATATTATCTTGTGCTAGACTTAATCAAGGCACAGTGCATCAGCTCTTGCTTGCATTTTCCAAAGCCATCTCAGATTTGAGTGTGTGATATTTTTTAAGTAATATGGCAGGGGTCCTGTTAGGAGACCTCCAAGGAGAGGCCAGTTTCCATGCAGAGTGTTCTTGCAGCTCTGTAGGTGTTGGTCTCCTGGCTGATGCAGTATTGAGTTACTCTCCCAGCATGAAAGTAGCAGGAAGTAGGATTTCACCATCTGTTCACTGAAATTTAAAAGCAGGGTCCTTTTCGGTCTATGGATGAGAACAAAATGCTAACCCAAATTTACTGGCCAGATACTAATCTCTGTAATATGATTATTCCAAATTTTCATTTTCCCTGCTCTTCTGATTGAGTTTCTTCTTGTGATGTTTCATGTGGCTTTGTCTAGTTTCTCTTCATCTCTGTGTGTACTCAGCTTCATCCTACAGGTAGGTGGAGAGACCGCATTTTGGGATGAAAGATGCTATTCTAAGTAGAAGGTGATGTCATAGCTAACTGAAAATATCAATATACAAAACTGGATGTATTGTGAAAAAGGAGAACATTTTATAAGTCTAAGATGATGCAGATTACATGAGGTCAATATAATTTATGAAATGTGCTTCTTTACCCCACATCTTCATTAGCTCTGGTTTTTGACTGGTGATGCAGCAAAACTGATTTTAGAATAGTTTAGCACCAGGAGGTCAGGAGTGCAAACGCTGATACATGGCTAGTGGACTTAGTTATTTTCAGACAACCAATATTAGAATATGCAATGATTATAAAAACTGTAGACCTTCCCACTGGGAATGAGAAGCTCAAATTACTCCATAGTGAAGATCCCTTGTTTTTAAACACCTCTACAGTGCTGCCCAGTGAGTTGCTGAATCACTGTCAGTGCAGTCAAAACGCATCTAGTATGATTTATCATAAGTACTGCAGTTGTTACCTGGGTTTTTTTCCCTTCCCTGTGAAAAATAGAAAGTTTTAATTTGATTAGTTATACCTAGGTTGTCAGAATTTGAATAGTTTTTACTTCTGGATAAACTTCTTAGTGTAAAACATCCAGGAAAAATTAATTGTTAAAATTATTAGTTCTTTTTAAAGAAACATCTCTCAGTTTAAATTGTTCAGGGCACAATGTGGTGACCATCACTACAGCATAAATCTGAACCAATTTAATATAGTGAGAGCATACTGTATTTCAGTCCAGAGTGGTTGTGTCAGCGTTGTCTGAAGTTGCAGGTTAAAGCCTGACAGGTTCCTGACCAGGCTTGTCAGATGTAAGACACCTGTGGTTAGATGCCACATGGTCACTTGAGGAAGGAAGGTTGGAGTCTGGTTGCCTGCAACCCATCTGTTCTTCTAGGAGTCCAGAACTGATTCATTTTCTCAGAACAGCATATATTATGAAAACTTAGAGGCTGGTGGGACACATTAGGCAAATACAGGCCAGCCTTCAGGGTCATGCAGGGGGAAGTTACCTCTCTTGGTACACATGATAACTTTTCCAAAGCCACCTCTTTTAGAGTGTGTACAAACTGAAGTTTGTTTTAGAGCTCATCATGAACCACTAAACTGGAATGGCACCTGTATTTCCTACCCAAAAATGACACCCATTAGGGTGGAATCTAGAAGGCAGCATGCTACAAGTCAGGTAGTCAGAAATAGTGCCCAAAGCTCATGACCAGCAGCTAGAGGTGCAGCCACTAGAGCATGCTCTCAGGCACATTCCTTATTCCCCAGAAGACTTATCATCACAAGTAGTTGAGTTCCATGCAATATGATCTGGGATGGAAGACTCAATAGCTAAGAGCAAGCAGTTTCTTTCCAATAAGTTCACTAGTGGACTGGCAGGTGCTAAATCAGGTTGGCGAAATACATTAACCTGCCAACCAGCACTTCAGTTTCATTATATCATACTGTGTATCACCATGGTCACAATCCATTCAGCCCTTGACTTTCAGTGAGGTTTGGATACTCAAGACTGAGTAGTGATGAGACCGAAGATCAGTACTCGTGAATTACTTAAAATTACAAGGTTTTGTATTTTTGAAGGCAGGATAGGTTGGTTTGTCTTAGCAATGGGCACTGTCCTCAGACACAGACAGACATGTTGGATCAGATACCATTTGCCCCATTCTGCAGCCAGTGGAGACCATTGCTGTAAACTCATTAAGACGTTGTCTCTGGCAGAGAAACGTAGCTGGGAAATACAGAATATTTCTGCCATTTTTTCCTCTTTCTCCCAGGAACTGCACAGTGAATTGGGACATGCAAAGAAACTGTGGTTTAACCGGAGTATTTCTGAGGAGCAGTGCTCCATCAAAACGAGCTGCTTTCTTCAAGTCCTGGTTAGGCTTAGTTTATCACTGCACAGTTCCAATGTGTAACATCTTATTTGTTGTCATGGAAGCGCTGCTACAGGTTCAGTGTCAAGAACATCATCTTCTCCGCCCAGCCTCCAGCGTAGCAAGGAAAACTGGCAGAGTGGCTCTTCATGTCACTATTGCTCTGCAAGGAGTTGGAAGGTGGACTGGGAGGGAACAGGAACAGGATAGCAGGGAATTCTGATCTTGATAAAGCATTACAAAGTTTTTTTTTTCTTTTTCAGAGATGTTGCTTCATTTCTATGTCTCTTCACTCTAGCTTAACCCACTAAGTACAGCTCCTGAAAGTGTTGCCCTTTGGCTTCAGGGTCTGTGACATCTAATTTCTTAGTACTTACAAAAGTGAAAAAAGTTGTGTAGTAGGTCGCTTCTGTTCATCTCATGTTCCAGGTGAAATTAGACCCATCATAGGTAGGATGTGAGATTCATTAATGGCTTTTCTTTTGGTAAGTGACTGGTATAAGCCACTCCCTAGGCACTTTCATTCTGTAGTTTTTTTCTCAGTTTAGAACAAAGTACTTTGGAAGCAATTTTTATAAGTGGAAAAAACCACTTTCTTTCTCTAATAAGAAAATCTGCCCAGGGCTGCTGTGGCAGGGAAACTGTGTAATGCTACCAGTGTAACTGTAAGGGTTTAACCAGAAACTTCTGCCAGTGAACAAGCTTTAAGTTTATTAATGTGCAAATGCTGTCTCTAAAAAACACTTGCAGGCTCAGACACTGCCCACAACTGGTATATTACTTCATAGTCCAAGGTCAAATGCACTCAGCATGTTTGCAGTGGGCATGCTGTATTAATAATTACATGTAGTAGTATCTGAGTGTTTAGCTTGATGATAAACTGCAGTTCATAAGGCACTGTGTGTCTTTATGTTCAAGGGAGAGTTGTGTAGTTGGCTGTCTCTAAAGTGCTACCTTGCTAAAGTTTGTAGCATTAACTGCCTGTTATTTCTTGTCACCACTTTACTGTGGCAGGATAATGTGAAAAATTAGATAGCTTTACTCTAAAAAAGGCAGCAGGTCTAGACTTAACATTGCACAGGGATATCCTCTGCCCAAGTTTTGGGGGTTGGTGAGTGTCACATTTCACATTTTTAAGTGTGCTTTGACAACTGGGGGTCTGGAAAAGTGCAAAGAAGAAATAGGACTTAGGAATGACTAAGAATGGAGTCTAATGATCAGCAGCCATCAGATGGGTTAAAGCAGCACAAAAAAAGAATTGGAGCTTGGACATTCACTGTGAGAAGGACAAGGTTGGGAAAAGAAATAATAGAAGAATAATTGCTATTAGCAAGAGCAGATGTCAGAGATTTTCAAAGCTAGGACTGAGAGGGGTGAAAAGGGAAGGGCTGGAAGGCCTGTTTGCCTGTTAGGAGACAAAAGGAGACCTAGCAAGGTAAAGCTCAAAGGGGCTCTGTGCTGGGAGATATAAGCATGCCTGAGTGATGTTTGGGAACCTCTCTGACCTCCTGCAAAAAACATGGAATGAGGCTGAATTTGTCTCAGGGTTTTGTAGTGGACAGCTGAAATATTTAATGTAAAGACTTCACAGGATTGTCTGTTCAAAAGCTGGAGGGTCAGGGAGTAGGAGGCAAGATAAGGATGGAAGCCTGAGCAAAGAGTTTGAGTGAAGTATGGTGATGAGGGCTCTTGCTGCTGCATTCAATGGGGAGAGGAGCAGAGAGGAAAGCTTTGCATGGGGAAAACTTAATGGCTGTTTTGTTGATGCTGTTTGATTTTTTCCCACTTCAGTGTTTCTAAGAGCAATAACTACATCACATTTGTATTGTAATAGCAATCAGAGTCCAAGGGCCTGAATGGGCTGGTTTCTGTAAAAACACACACTAACAGTAGCTGCCACCTCATTTAAGACAAGGCATAGGAAGGTAGTGTAAAAGCCATCAGAAACAGCAGAGAAGATGGTGCAATTTCATAGGCTATGCATGTACATAAATCGAGTGCTTGTGAGTCACTTAATTTTTAAAGACTTTATAAAAATGTGCTGCAGTCTCTACTGGCCATCCACCTAGCTGCTTGCAGTTGGCAACTTTACTATTGATATCTGGGCATCATTTTAAGTGAGCACTTAAGGTTGAGTATCAAGGGAAGGTATTTATAGTTTCAGCAGAGTGGGTTGATAGCTATTCCAGCCCCAGATGGGAATTGGGTTACATGACAGATCAGGCTGCCTTCCAATTTTATCCAATACTAGTGATAAGGGGAGGGGGGAGGGAGGACAGCTGCAACCGTATAGTCCTTCTAGGGTTAAAGATCCTAATGCTTTAAAGAGAATGTCTAAAAGAAAATTTCTTTCTGAAATAATTTATGGAAATGCCGTGCTCCCTTTGAAGGTTCCATGTCACTGCATGGCACTACGCAATGTTCTCTTTCTTCACCTGTCAGGCAAGGACCACCTCGAAGAGTCTCACTGCTGATTACTAGTTAATTGTCATTAATAAGTGACAACTGACATTATGGGGGCTTAATGCAGAGAGAACAGAAAAGAGCCACAGATATTCTAATGAGCTGACTCCTACGTGCCCTCTATTGTTGTCGAAAATGAGGAGCTGTCGTCATTGTTCAGGAGATGGGCTTCAATTGCTCTGGAAAAATATTCTCTTTTAATTTCTTTATGCATAGATAATTCCTGGTGCACTCTCTCTCCCTCTCTCCGTCTGTCTCTCCTGCTCTTTCTTTCTCTCTCATACACACACAGACACACAGACACACACACACCTTTTTGTGAACACAGTGAAAACTTCCACTGATGGCATACACTATGCATTAAGATACAGCAAAGCTTTTTTCAAGTATTTTGATCTAGGCATGCACACATGCAGGCACATGTGTACACACATACATACAGACTACCTACACATAAATGGAAATCACCAAGACGTTTATTTAATTTTTAAAACTCAGGGAAGAAGTGGGCACAGACAACTCCCCAAAGGAAAGGAGCTAGAAGGAGGCGGTCAAGACTTATAAGAGTTCATGTATGAATTCAGGATTGAGGAAGTCCCATTCTGTCCCTAGTATGAGGAGTTTTGAAGTGATGGCAATGAGCAAACACAAATTTCAGATACAGGTACCTAAAATTAGGTTCTTGCTCCTTATTTAAATAGTAGCTTAATGACTTAATGATTTTCAAAACTGTCAAACAGTCGGGAGCTCCCTGGGAGGCGGTGGTGGCTGCGGATGCTCAACACTGCCTGCTGAAAGTCAAAACCATTCTTTGCACACTTTCAGAAAATCTCAACCAGCAGAGGGCCAGAAATTTGGGGGAGATGATTTAATGAGGCATCAAACTCCTGGTAGCATTTCCTGAAAAGTAGGAGTTCTGCTTAGACTAGACAAGCATGATCAATCCAGAAAAAGCTTACTTCTGTGCAATGCCAGATGAAATATATGCATACACAAACAAGAGACTCTCTACCTTTGCCGATTAGGGGTAAGCAGGGTTCTGAGGGTACTGCTGGCAACCACAACCGAGAACCTTTCCAGAAGCTGGGAAATCATCTATGAATGATTCTTGAGGTAAAAGTTTAGGTGAAACAAACAGAAGCCAGAGGTGTTGTTATGATGATGCCAGCTTCTCCTACCAATTGTGGAGCAACACAATCACCTGCATCAAATCTCTTAAATATGGACAGTACCTGAGGTCTAAATTTTAGAAGAGGAATTTCCTATTTTTACCAATAAAAATACAAGAGTTTCCAGTCTGCAACAATAAATTGCAGGTCTGTACTGCTCTCTAACATTCAAGGCTGTGTGGGTTTGCCTGAGAAGTGGCAAACCTGTATCTTTCAACTACCTGCACAAAGGGGAGAGTCCATAATTTTACAGGGAATTTCATTTTTATTGCATAGCTTGAGTTTAAAACTCAAGACTTATAGGAAAGAAAATGAAATCGAGATGCCTCTCATATTATGCTCGCAGCAAAGACATTCATTAGCATTCTCTGTCTTTCTGCCTGCCAAGGCCCAAACAAAAGATACAGTCTGGAACAATGGCCTGAAATGAGGAACACAACCAAAGCAGCCGTGCAGGAAGCCTGCCATTTCCCATGGTTTGGGGACCTGGAGCAAATATACAGTGCCTTGAGCAGATGTGTGGAAGTGGAAAATGCCTCAAATGACACCAGGTAATTTTTTTTGTTGTTGCTCTGGTCTTCTCACTGTGGAGTCAACAGATACCATGCCTTACATTGCCATAGTGCAACCTGATGGGTCCTAATTCCCAGCACTGTATGTGACTTTGGATATGACCTCTCTGTGGCTGAATCTACCCGTCTTTTAAAGAGATGAGATAATGCCTGTGTGGCAGAGAAGACACATGCTGTAATCGGTGGTGAGAGTTTGTAATACTGCGTAGAAAGCACTTCTTGACATTGCAAGTGTCTTTTCAGTTACTGCACTGTCTTTAAAATTTCCTTTTGGAGAAGACAGTTGAAAAGATCACAGTCCAAGCCATTTCACTTCCTGAGGCAAGAGGTCAGCTTGCTGCTCTTTGTGGTGATCCTCTACCTTCTTATCCTCTGGGTTAGGAAGCTCCCCACTGCCCACCACCAAGCTCAGTCTAGGGTCACAGCTGCCAGGGCAGCTTCATATCCAAATCTATCACAACAGTTCTTACTGTTCTCGTAATTCTTCCCTTCTTGCTTTCTTTCCAGTTATAACAAAACAGTTTTGGCAGCTTCTGGAACTTTTCTGCCTGCTGGACCCCAACAAATCTGATGCTAGATACTAGTGATGTCAGCTGAAGTTAGTATGTTGAGTGGAGTGGGTAAAAGTTAGGGTCCTTGATAAACAGGTTTTATTTATTTATTTATTTGATAAAGTGTTTAAATAAGCTGGGTGTTTTTTTTAGTTTTAATGCCATTTATCTTATGAATGCCACTGGAATGTAGGAAGAACTGATGGAGTCATTCCCGAGTGGAGTTGTTCCTTTTTTTGTTGATAGTCCTGAAGCACAGAGTTGGAAATTTTGCTCTGACCTGTGTATTTCTTCCCTCCTAAATAAAAGTCATTAACATTATTTGCATTGCATCTGTGCAGTAGAGACTGTCACTCAAGACCTCTTAGGTATTTTAGCAAACATTTCCAAATGACTGGGACTCTGTCTGTGGTATTCTTCTTTCAATAATTTACAATCATTAAAATGACATCAGACTATCTCCAGTTCTGGCATTCTTTCCGGTCGCTGTCTCTCAGATGTCTACATGGGATGAAGGTAAAGCTGGCTCTGCAATGATGGATGTCCCTTGCAGAAAGTGGTTTAGAATAACCCAGGACACACAACAGAGCCAGAACTGGAGATAGTCTTATCTCACATTTGGAGCTGTAAATTATTTAAGGGAGCGCTCCAGCTCCAGGAAACTGAGGTTACGGCAAATATTAAGTTTCCTGTATGGCTATTTTTCTTGTGTCAGGTGGTGTGGCACAGTTTATTCATAGGCATTCAGGGGCCATGGAAATAATCAGCAAATGAGGGAAATATTTCATTTTCTGTTGCTATTTCTCATGTCAGATTTCTAGAGAACTAAGGTTTGAGTTTTAGGGCCCTTTGCACTGAATTCAGATCCATAAAAATCCTCTTGATGTCTGGAAAATATTGCACCAAATTAATAGATGCACTGTCAATAGAGATGGCTGTGACTTCACAAAATGTTCCAAGTAACTACATATCATTTATAGATAATCACATGCAAGATGCTCCAATCCAGCGACTCTTAATAAATAGCTAGCTCAAGAAACAACACGACGAAGTTGCAATGCATGAAGTACTCAGTGATAGCTTATGCAGTCTATCTTGCTTCAGTTGGCATTGAAAGCTTCAACATGTTCCTTTCCTTCCCCACACATCCTTGCTTGGTACATAAAATATACAAGAAAAAAAAGCTGGGATAACAAATACTTATATGCCCAGCAGATGCCAAGAGGAAATTTCTGAATTATCTTTGAAGGGGCTGCTTCAAGCAATAACAGCAGGAGAGGGAATGCCTACTGCTCTCCATGGCCAGCATCAGAGAAAAAGGAGCTCCTTCAAGGGGCAGAGCAGGGTGGGTCAGGGCACGGCATGAGTTCCTTTAGCCCCTCTAAATTCCACACCTCTCTGCTACTTATCCCAACAGCTCTGCAGAGTAAACCAAAGCTGTTCTTTCCCTCTCTCCCTTCCCCAAGGCTGCAGTGAAGCCTCCAAAGACACACAGCCCCTCTGTGAGGAATGAACACCTGCCCTCTCTCAATGAGGGGCCTCCAGGACCCTTCAGTCACTGCAGAGCATGTGGACATCCCCCATCTGTGAAGGAAGCATGATATCCTGCCTCCTTTGCTAACTGACACAAAGACAAGGAGGAACAAGAGAGAAGAAGGAAATTTGATTATTCACATCAAAGCATTAATTTCTTCAGTTTGGAGGAGGAAAAAGTGTGGCTTTTGTGCCAGTAACAACTCTTGCCTTAAGTTTCTTTTTAACATTACCCTGATGGTAAGTAGGTAAAAAAATCATACTCATTTGTGAAAAAGCATTTTTTGCATAGCGTATGTAGCAATATCAGGAGATAGGGGTAGAATTTCAAAGTGGTACTTTTCTTTGGTTCTTTCCCTTTCAATAGCTGTTGTTTTGATTACTCTGTGCCTTAGGCTATCATTAGAATCTTTTTGTGTGTGGAAGTATTAAGTCCATAAATATGAAAATAAGCCTGTAATTGACCCATGGACTGAATTTATTTCCATTAGATTCTTCTGCTAGTATAAAAAGCACAAACTGGAAGAGTGATATTTATGTGCATATGAAGCTCCCCAGCTCTGATGGTATATCATATATTTGATAACAAGGTTATGCTCTTAAAGGGACTACTCAGCAAGACAGGGTGGGGAAAACAGGTGTCTTCTTTTAGTTTTGAAAGCAAAACTGGGTACAGCCATAAAATACATGCACAGCACATACCATTATTTTGATTAATCGGACTGCTAGAGAACAGCTCATAATGAAAGCTGATCAGCACGTCCCAATCAGTCTCATTAGGTTCCTCTGCAGACACCTGGAGAAAGGCAGCCAGCAGAGGGTACTTTGAAGGCAAGAGGAGCTGAGTGATCTACCACAGAAAACACTGGGGTTGCCACACCTGCTTGTGAGCTGTAATGGAGCTTTACAGCATGCGGGGAGGTTTCTCAGCTGAATGGGACATAAAGCTCAGCTGCCTTCTGGGGAGGCCGTGTGTGGTTGCCGTGCCCTATGCATCATGTGTAATATTCCAGTTGTTTCCTCTGTTTGTGGCCACAGCTGTAGTTCTGCTGAGCTGCTACATAAAGTTTTCCAGGGATGCTGTTGGTTTTTTTTCCTTCTGGATTTTTCCACCTTCCCACTGTGCGAAGGGACCATATGGCACAGCTATTACATCAGGACCTGCAGGCAATTCCCACTCAGGCAGTATACCAGAGCAAGGCTGCATGTCGAAGAAGAAAATGAAGGAGGGAGGGAGGGGAGAAGGTGGGCGAGATTACTTCCAAGAACAAAAATCACAGAATATTCAGGGCTTGTGTCGTGAGACAGGCAACTCCCCCTCACCCCCATGAGCTCTGTTATTGTCTGCCACAGCCTGCTCTCTCCAAGATGTGGGTACAGTTTGTAACCAAGGTCAGCTTTGCAGCTCACAGTGCCCTGGCCTCAGGGTGTGACTCTGAGCAGCCTCCTTCCTCTGGCTGCCATTTGGAAGGTTTATGGAAAGGCATGGCGTGGAAGGGATATATGTGTTCCTAGATAATTTACATCCCCATTCCCTCCCAGTCTCTCATTTTTTTTCCTGATATGTTGGGGACTGCCCAGTAATACAGACCAAAAGGGAATCATACAATTAAACAAAGTATAATTGAGATATTGAGGTTTTGTTTGTCTGACTTCAATCTAAATTTGTATCAAGGGGGTTAAAAGTGGAGAGGCCTTTCAACAGCCTTGCCATTTGTTTCTCCTAGTAGCTGCGGCGACCATTATTAGTGCCGCTTTGAATTAACGGTCAATTGTCCTATCATAGTTTAAGAAATATGATGGGCTGTGAGACCAATCCCAAATAAGATTCTGAGTGCATAACACATCTAATTAAAAAGAAAGGAATTAAATGGTGGCAAATAAAATTGGTACCTTATCTCTAGCCAGTGGTGCAAAAAAATGGACAGGAGTCTTGATCGTGAAGCTCTTCATCGAGCAGGAGGTCTCTGTAGTATAGGTTATGAGGATGACCTACAGAAATTACCAGGAATATCATTACGTCCTTGGCCATGTGTTTGTCTCCAAGACTTTCTCGATGTTATGTGGATTCTTATTACTTCACAGGTTAAAGAGTCTGTGTACTCACATCTGCATGTAGTACATGTTTCTTCTCCATGGGTGCAGTCCATTCACAAATGATATTCAACCAGTGTTGAGAGGGAGGAGAACCTTCAGCATTGCTGACTTCTTGCACTTCTTGGCAGATAAATAATAAAATTATAAAATTGACTGGATATTGACAGTATCTTTCTTGTTTATAAATGCTGTGTGGTATTGTGACCAAGTATAAAGAAATCACTGCTCCATTTTGCAGACCTCAGAAACCAGAATAGAACACTTGACCTCAGCGTTGGAAACACAATAACCATCAGCCTGGAACAAGTGAGCTTCAACTACACCCATCAGCAAGCCAAGCATTGGAGCCCTCTCAATCCCACATCAGGGCAGGGTGTGACAGAACAACAGGCTCCTGCTGTTTGGGTGGGTCTGCTCCTGGCCAGAGTGGACAGCTGCACGTCCAGACCTGTAACCAAGCACGGGAGTGAAGTAATATAGATGGTGTGTGAACAACAGCCACAAAGTTCTTGTGAATGTTCAAGCTGTCAGAGAAAAGTGGCTTGTTAGTGCACAGCAACTTCGGTTTTGTTGACTGTCACAATTTCATTGCAAAATTTGCAATACCTGGCATTGTTATTCATGTCCTACATGAATCAGTGCCTGTAGCCAGGTGATTAGGGAAGACATACATGCAAGTAAAGTTTCTAGCCCTTAGATTTGCTGATAAAAGTTTTAAGATGTCACCCTAAAACTTAGCTGCAGTGAAGAAAATCAATCCTCTTTTCAAAGTCTCACAGTTATTGTCAGGCATTTGTTGGTAACTTATTTTCAAGCTATTGTTTCAATTCAGAATGCTCCTGCACTGGTCTCAGGTCATCATGCTGGAGGCATGATCAGATATTTGGATGCAGTACAACCAGCATCACAAGAGGGACACCAAGGGGGTAAGAGCAGGAAAGATTCTTCAGGAAAAAACAGCAAAACCAGTGGAGTCAAGACCTTCCCTTTTATTGATGACACCCAAGGGAAAAGGGGGGCACAAAGATGTGCTAAGCCTGCTGGAAAGTCTCCAGTACTTAAACCCCAGCAGAGACAATGGCACAGTTCTGGGCAGGGGAAGACTCACCTGCAGTCAGCAATGGAGAAAGGGCGAGGGTGTCACAGATATTGTGCAGTCCTTATGGTGGGGGAAGGGACACCCTCTTAGTGGATGTCAGCAACAGGGTGAGAGGAGAAGCCACAAGTGGCTTTTTGGGCCACTCTGCACTGCTCCTCTGAGGCTGCTGTTGGAAGACAAGAACAAGAATGGGAGCTGGAGTGGTCTGTAGATAGTTAGCTTTCTACAGGAAGGGGCACCATGTTTAGCGCTGAGTGGAAGAAGTAGCCACAGAACTCCCATTAACAATAACACGATTGCGTATGTGAGTTCTATTCACTACTGAAAATTTACCCCTAAGGGTCCACATAAATTTGAGCTGTTGACCGTGTGAAATGTTCTTTTATGGGCAATAAGGACACTGAGAGGCAGATACATGTTTTCCTAAGCTCTGGCTACATACCAGTATTTGTCTGCATAATTCTTCCATTTTTCTTCCCATATTCTTCATACAACATGCACATTTCTCAGAGAGAGCAGGCAAAAAATGGTTTTAACAACAGCATACTTTGTTATTAAATTAGGCCTTGGAACTATAATTCCCCATCTCTGTATTTTGATGAGAAACCCTCTACAATGTTATCAAACTAATATATTGTAGCAAATTTTATATCTTCTGTCTCTGCCATGTATAATATGAACTGTATGAGAAAGAGCTAACTTGCTAGAGAATTTTTTTTTCTCTCTATTTCTAAGAAACAAACAGTTTACTGGCAGGTTGAGTATTCATGCTGCTGAATCTTACCTTTTATTTGATTATGTAAATGGAGAGGGACTATACTCTGGTTCATCTTGGCAAAATTTAATTTGTAGTTGATGCCTAAAACTTTCGAAACTGCCCTTTCCTCTCCAAGATTAGCAATTCTCAATAATGCTGTGTATTCTCATTCCCTCTCTTTCTCTACCACTTTCTTTCTTTCCTTTTCTCTCCCCCCAGCCCGTTTTTTTGTTTTGGTTTTTTTTTTTGTTTTGTTTTGGTTTTTTTTGTTTTTCCTTACCATGTTATCAGTCTGTCTTTCAAATAACTAGAGCAGAGTTTTCCAAATGAGGTATATATCCTCTCAGCAGACACGTTCAGCATTTTGAACTCTAGGATCATAAACAATGGACATGAATATATTTTAAAATGAAACTTGGAGTAATTTATCTTAATTTAAAACTGACTATTCCTGCTCCAGCTCTCTTTTCTTTTCTCTTGGAATACTACACATATAAATCCTCAGACAATCTCCTGGTAATTCATATTAATACACTTGGGGAAATGGTTTGGACTCAAAACAAATGTTCTCACAAATGTAGTTATCTCATCCTCCTCATTTCCTAGATCTTCAAATCCAGCTGGTTTAACTGTTAAACACCAGGAAGCAGCAATGGATTTTTCCTGCAATGCTTGGGAGTGGCTGTTTGGACCCAGAGAGGAGAGTTGTCTTCCTGGATCCACCTAAACTCCACCAAAAGAACCCATAGCAGTGCCTGCAGGTATGGGGAGAGCAGGAATGGCAGGAGTTACAGCAGGGTTTCACAGGACACTTGGAGTTTGCTTATCTTGTGGGGTTATTCCTTCCAGTAGCCCCCAGCAGATGTATAGTAGTAGCAGAGAATTCAGATATAGAGGAGTTAGGGAACCTAAATCCATGCTGCAGCAAGACACATCTCATGGAAGAGCAATTTTCAGTTTCCTTGACTAACACCTTTCTTATTTCCCTAGTGGATCTTTTTTCCCTGTTTGTCTTCACTCGAGAGGAAAATAATGCAGAATGTGTTTCTCCTTACTAAGACACCTCATGGTGCACTAGCTGACCACACATCTGCAATTGCTGACCAGGATATCATATCTGTTTTATCCTGAACCTGGAGAGGAGTTTGAAAGCATCATCCTGCCATTATTTCTTTTGCTTCTCCTTTCACACCCTGCGCTGTTCTGTCCATAATAAACCCAGAAATCATATGCTCTGAAGCAGTGCAACAATGAGGTGTGCACACGATCTCATTCTGTATAAACCCTTTTACTTGAAAATTAAACTTTAATTGAAAAATAGGTCTCTGAAGAAATCCCCAGCTAGTGTCTGCCCAATTACAGCAATGTAGCTGTTACAATGGAAAGCTGTTAATGTTAGCTGCAGTCCATGTGGTATGTGGAATATGTTTCAGATTTAACATCAGCATTCAAGGCCATGACTATGTTTTGATGCTCCAAGCAGGAGATTTTTATGCATTTAACATCAATTTTATGCGTTATAGATCTTGCTGTACCTGAGCAAGGAAGTAACCATATGATTCTGTGTTATTCATTCTGAATTAACTGTGAACAAAATATTTGCATCAACTATTCATACAGTGACTGCTTTTGTTATGTGTCTCTAGGAAGCAACTAAGTGCCTCGGTATCTTATTTGATTGGCTTTTAAGCAGAAGGCTTTACAGGTACTGTAAGCCACAAAAAGAAAGCGCTTGGTCTGGTAGCCGCATTGACTCCCTGACAAAACCCTACATTACTGTTCACATCAGTGTGGTGGAGGCAGTTTCATCTGTGATCTCTTGTTTGTCTCTTGAGCGAAATGAAGCTAACATGCTGAGAGCTGTCTTCGGCTAGTCACACTTTGGCATGTATGTGTGGGTTGTTTTTGTGGTCATAAAATTTTGAGTGGTGTAGAGCAGCGAGTGTGTTAGAATGATACCTGATAACAATGCTGCATCTTTACGATGTGTCAGGCACTGTCTGATAAATCCTCTTGCTTTCCTTTCTCTTCCTCAGGATGTTTTAACTTCCAGAGGAAACACTGATTTTTAATGTAGAGGTGGGGGTGCAACCACTCAGCATATGCCAGGAGCAATGTCATACCCCGAATTAAAGCAATCCATAAGGTAAGCAGGGGTTGTAGCAACATGGGAGCTTTTCAAAACAACCGTAGGCACCTTTTTTACATTTTGCTATTTCCAGGCCAGTTGGAAATTAAAAAAAAAAATTGAAAACAATTTAGTCATCAGCACCTGGATGTTCATGGCACTTCCCACCCTCACCCCCCTGAAATTCCGTAAGAATTTAATATGCGTATTTAGAGAGCTCCATCACTGCAGCTCCAAAGTAGCTATTACAATATTGATGTTGTTTTACACAGTCACTTGTAAGTTATAGTCCAAAGGAAAGGTTTAGGGCAAGATATAAAAACAGGACGTAGCTGAGTGATTTAGAAGGAAGAAGGGAGGAACTTCCAGGAAATGGCTTTGCTTTGCTCCTTTGTAGGAGCAAAAGGAGGCAAAGACTGAGTCCAAAGGTGAAGATCAGAGCAGCAGAAATATGAGTGGGTAGGAAAGTAGGCACATTTTTGATCAGAAGGGTTGTGAAAACATTGTCCACAATTAGTTTGGGGCCACAAAGATTGTTTTTCAAAGCCCCCCATTGCGTGAAGAAAGCCAGTTGCCACAGTGTGCAGGCGACCTGCTAGATGGATGAATGGAAAACAGCTCAATGATGGTAATGCAGGATCACAGAAATAACCTTGCTCCCTGCTATAGGTAGAAGGACATGTTCAGGTGCAATCACAGGTTAGGGAATGAGTAAATTGGGCTATCCTTCAGCTCTGCTGTTTATTTCTGGGAAATTTATCAGTTTCTCTTTCTTTCCTATTCACAAAAAGCAAAAGCTCCCCTTGCTCTCACAGTGGCTGAACACTTTCCAGCTTTAATGCCACCCTAATGCTCTGCTGTATGCTCCACCAGGTCCACTTGGTCCAGCTTCCTTTGGGCTACAAGAACATGAAAGAAAAACATTGCCTGAGCCTTTTCAGTAAGATGAATCTCATAAACAAAGAGTCAACATGAGAATCACCTTAGACACAATCCCCCAACCCCTTTTTTGTATGCTTGGAGGTGTTTTGGAGTAATGTGTTCCTCTGTTGATTCTAGAGGATTGGCAGGATTTCAGCGGGAAGTGACAAAGAAAACTGTTATACTTCCTTTTCCAAAATACTTGTAAAAGAGTGCTTTCTTAATGCTGAGGTGTGTACTTTTAGAACTTTGGCATTTTAGATGCACAAGGCCAGAGCAGAGCTTTTTCATTGGGAGAGAGGTCATGATTGCTCAGGAAGTGCAAAGGCTGTTTCTTCCACACCATGTCTGCAGTGCTCTCAGAACATCAGAAGTGGAGCTGTGTGTATCTGGAGTTTTCCAGCCATCCACATATGCACTTAGATGCTGCTGACTTGTCTCTCATCTCCTCCCTCCATATTCCTGCCAAGCGGAAATGTCTTGCAGTTGTCTCATCCACGGATCAGTCCATGCCGTAGGTTTCCAGCACAAAGCAGCCTGTGACAGGCTGTGCGGTACGATCACTGCAGGCAGCCTGACTTCACATTAAATGCAATTCTTTCCATAATTCTTGTTGCTTATTAACGCGTTGGAGGCCTGATCCTGATTCCTTTGAAGGCAATGACACAGCTCCCACTGAACATAGCGGGAGGTGAAGGGCAGCCTTTGCTGCTTGACAAAAACAAAACGTTATGGTACTGGAGTTGCTTGAGAAGCATAAATACGACAGCCAAAAAAAGCGGCATTTTCTTCTTCCCCCTAATTTTCTTTTTTTAAAGCTATACCTCCTAGTTATGGCATAATTAAAAAAAAAAAAACAACTATGAAGCTGTTCTGTCCTGGGCCTGAATTTTGCAAGCCTGGCACATGGCCCCCCAAGCACCCACAGCCGGGCAGGTGGTGCCTTCTGGTCAGTGTCCGTGTGCGGAGCGTGGCTGAGAACCACATCCCCTGCTTCCTCTGGTGCCACCACAAGAGAGCTGCACCTCTGCCCTCGCTCCTCAGCATGTCCTTCATCCCTCAGTACCCCCAGCCCTCCTTTGCATCCCTGGGGTTTGCTTTTTGGGCGGGCAGCCTGCCTGCCTGGTGTTGCAAAACCTCCTGCAAGCAGAACTAGGACTGTAACGGGAGCGAGCGCACAGCCCCGAAAGCTGCCTGCCTGCCTCGCTTGGGTTTCAGCCTGCCACCACCTCACCTATCGAGCTAAATTTCCCATTACAACTTGAATTTAAATATTCTAATAAATTTGTTTTAGAAACTCTTACAGCTCCCTTGTGCCATTTGCAGGGAAACACTCTCTGGGTTTTTTTCTGGGAGATGGAGATTTCTTTGTGCTTGGGGTGACTGATTGAATTTTACCTGCGCTAAATTATATTTGCACATTCTAGTAATTGCAAAGGGCCACACAGAGAAACAAAGCATTGACTGCCGTTGTACTGGGATTTCCCAGATGTATAATTTCAAATTGATATGAAAAAAACCCTTGCAATGCATTAATAATAGCAGAAAATGTAACTCGGTTGGCCAACAGTGAACAGAGGCTTTTTTTTCTGAGCTGCAAAACAAGCTATAGACCTCAGGTGACTAGCATTTATTGTTAGAATGGGTTTTCTATCGCATTCCTTCTGAAATATGAAATAAAGATTTATTCTGAACAACTTTGTTGTGTGTAACAGATCTGGATCATACCTGGGAAGCAGTGTGCGTTTCTTTTTTTTTTTCTTCTCTTTTTTTTTTTTTATTAAGTGAAAGCAAAAGGCTTTTGTCTAATGTAAAGGCACTTTTTAGTTATTCAGCTTCTGGCAGGTCACCTGTCCTTTTTCCACAGATCAATATTATCTCTTGGTTGGAATTATGACATTGAAAAAGAAATCTTTGGCAAAAAGCACATACTTTTCAAGTCATGTCAAAGTGAACCAAGAATGAGAGGGAATGATACTCAATGAAGATACCAGTGGGGTACTTACATATTTATTTTAAAAGCATTAAGATTAGCTTTTAAAAAGGTGTAAACTTTTAAAAAGTCTCAGTTTTCCCAGTCTCCACAAAATCAGAAGAGGCCAAAAGGCCTGATATATATTTAATAATAATAATAATAATAAATAATACTAAATCTAACATTTGTTATAACAAAGTGTTAGATGCATACAGCTCTGCCTGGCTAACTGTAAAGTGGTCTCTCATGGGCCAGGAGCCTACATGTATGTTGAGCATAAATAATTCAGATATTATGTCAGGGGAAGAAGGTGCTGGCTGGGACAAAAATGGACACAAAAATTATATCAGTCTGAACTGCAGCCTCAATGTCTGGCCAAGAAGCGGTGGTACTTTCTAAAGGAAGAGAGTTCACTGGTAAACCTTAGCCTTGTGATATCACTGCTTTGGGGATTGGATTTGCACCCTGGTGTGGCTAGCCTCTGTCCTCCATGGAGCACACCATGAGCAGCTGATTAACATCTCCTTTACGGGCATTCCCAGCACACATTGCCAGCCTGCATCACTTCACTGCATCCCTCCCTGGAGTTTACAAAGCCAACACTGCAGCCTGGCTGTTGGGATGTTTTTCAGGACCCTCTCTGAAAGGCTACTCTAAGGGGTGTTACCACTCCTGCCCACTGCAGGACACTTCCCAAGGTGGCCACTGCTGGGCAGAAGGTCTCAGGGGCTGATTGCTGCTGCTGTTCTAGTGCAGCCAGCACCGAGCTGGATCTCTGCTTCTTGAGAAGGGTAGGCTCTGTTTCCATGAGCTGTGTTGTATTTTTCTAGCACAATACTACCAGAAGCAATAACAAAACTCTATTATTACCCCCATTTTTAATGCTGTGAGGAATTTTAACTGGAAACCACCTCCTTGTCTGTGCCTTATAAGCACTTCTGCCTTTCCACTCAAATGCTGGGAGTACACAGCTCAACTATCGCTGCCTTCATGCTTTTGCAAATTTTAATGCATTATTAATAATTTTGTAACATATTTCTTCAAGCTCTTTAGCAGAAAATGTTATTTCAGTGCTGCCTCTGATAAGAGTCTTAGTCACCATGTGCACTATTTCCAAGCTACCACACAACCTGAGCTTTTAATTTGTTCCCCCTGTTCAAACACAGGAAGGACCTTCTGAGAATAATATTCCTCATTATCTGATTGCTTTTGTGAATCGTTTCCTGCGTTTCTAGGTATGCTTATCATCATATCGTAGACAGTACAGATGGGAGACCTATTAACTAATCTAGTGCACACTCCCCCTCTTACCCTCACGATGAGACATCATTTAATTTCTGGAACATATTCCCGTCCAGATAAATCCATATTTGTGCTTTGGGAAAAAAAAAAAAAAAAAAAAACCCAAAAAAAAAAGCCAAGGAAAAAAAAAAAACCCATAAAAAAAATCCCCACCAAGAGATGCTTCCATAATTGCTGAAGAAAGCAATCTGTCACTTGTCTCAGGTCACCTCTGCCTATCCACAAATGCCTTTGCAAAAGCGGGGTCCAGAAAGGTGACTAGGAGAGATGCTGGGTGGAGTAAGAGGGTCTTGCTCCCTCTCTTGCCTGTGCTGTAAGGTGCAGGAAGAAAAAGACCCAATTAGCTGAAAATTGCTAGCAGGTAGATGATCTTTACTGTGGGTCCAGAAGCTACCAGATGATGGTGTAAGGAGATGCTGAGAGGTAGTCGCAAAAGGATCTGAGAAGAAAAGGAGATTGACAATTTTTGACTGAAAATATGTTTGTTGAAAAATAGTGAGCTGACAAAATTGAAATACTTCAGAATAACATTTCAACTTCTTCAGAATGTCCTGAGTTTTCATAAGAAATGTGAAATGGAAAATGCCTATATAATTTTCTGTAAGTGTTAACATTTTTTTCAATTGACAAATCAATTTTTTTCTCTCAATTTTATAATTGGATCCTATTTTATTTCCACAAAATTCTGAAGAGGTAAAAACAGAAAAAGTGTGTGGGAGGAAACGATGCTGGCACTTTTTTTCCTCATTTTTTTTAATACATTCTTTCTGGAAAAAAAAAGATAAAAAAGATGGGGAGTATAATTATTGCCTCATGCTCTCCCCCAGGAAAAAGAAAAAAAAGAAAAGCTTTGTACCTTTATATTTCAAAATGTTGTGTTCAGACACTGTATAAAGATGCTTAGGCAGGACTAAATTCTTTTGTTTCTTTTTAATACCATGTATTCGTGCACATATTGGTATGTATTATATGTAATCTAATAAGTATATGCAGTCCTTAATTATGGCAGAGACAAATTGCCTCGTGAATGGTTGTTCATACCCTATTTTCTGTTGAACAGGAGTGAAGAGGATTTCATCTGCCCTCCACAGAACGTGAGGGGGAGGCAGAAATGCCCCAGTGTCCTGAGGCTGCTTGCAGTGGGGTTGGGAGGAGAGCTCACCTCTGTGAGCCCACTGTCTGGGAGTGGCCAGTCTCAGACCAGCAGAAAAGATAATTTTGTGGGCTTGGGGTGAAATTTATGTCATCCCGGCAGTCACCAGGGTAAGAGTCCATCTCTCTGTCTGTAATGTGTGTGAGCTGAGGCTGTGTCAGAAAGCAGTGGGATGGCTTGGTTTAGATGGCAGCACTTTTGCTACACTGGTTGCTGCTGCTTGGTAAAGAATTAAAAAAAGGATTAAAAATTTTGTGCTGGTGAAGTCTGACCACTCAGTGCTTCACAGGAGAGGATTCCTTCTTAAGGCCAATGCTGCAACATCTTCAAGTCATTACAGGGAGAAAAAACCTGTCATTTTTGAGGTGTATTTTTCTTTCTGGAAGCTTCAGAGTTCCGTATTTCAGACAAATGAACCATTTTTAACAACCTGGAGCATGAGCCTGCAGATGCTATACATGGTGGCCGCAGAGCTGATGAAAGGAAAGGGTGCTGGGATATCACTGTGTTCCTCCAGCTCTAAGCATTTTGTCACATCTAGTCTGCTCCAGCGTATCAGTTTTTGTAGTCAGGGGCCAAAGGGGAGCTGTCAGTCTCAGATAACTGGCTTTGCTATATCCTAAAGGCTAGTGCCCATTTTATTCTGTCTTTTCTGTAGCTCAAAAGCCCACCTGCAGACCTTTGCCCATTCTCTGCTGACATCCCTGGAGAAGAGCAGCCCTTGTGCTATTTCCCTTGTGGATGTGCTTCCTGCTCTCTCATTACCAGTGCAGAGCCCATTTCCACACACCCCATGTCCATGCTGCCAGCCTGGAATGAGCAGCTTGGTCACAGATCAGCCAAGGCCAGGGTTATCCCCATGGGACTGGAGCATTGTTAGGGCAGTGGGGAGAGGGTGGCCCTGGCAGGAGCACCCCAGGATGGGGCAGTGGGAGGCTGCCAGCTCCAGCAGTGCCATGGCACAGTGGGGACAGGGGAAGCAGCTTGGTAAAAAGCAGAGGGGTGGATGGAGGCAGGCAGCGCTCCAAGGGGTGGGAGGGAAATCTCCTGTTAACCAAGAAATTTTTCGTTGTGAAATAGCATTTCTATGTCTTGACCAGATGCAGATGATAGAAAAAAAATACATTTGCAAAACTATATTCATCTCTGCTGATGTCTTCTTCTAGGTCAGGGAAAAAACTGGGTATTGCAAGGATAAGGGGAGGACAAGGGGGAAAGAGAAGGGAAAACAGTGCCAGTGGTGAGGTTTAGCCTGCAAATCTCTGTGGCTGGCAGTGACTACTGCAGCAACAGCTACAGTGAGAATACATTGCACTTTTTTGTTGACTTTTCAGTTTTTTAATTACCAGCAAGTTGGTAATGGCATGCAGAATCAGATTCTGCTTCCTTTCACACTCCAGGCACTCATGTTTTGACCACAGGGCCATAAAATTATCAAAGGAAAATATCATTGGCTGTAACCACCTCAGTAATATTTTTACAACTCCTGATTGACCACAAATCTATATTTAATAAGAAAAACAAAGCAAACACACACCCCATTTACTTCAGCTAGTGCTGTACACTTAACTGGGGAAACACATTCATTTTATAGGGAGGCAGGAATTGCAGACCGTGCCTAGGAAAATACACTTATTATATCCATGACTGGAAAAAAATATAAATTTTCCTTTTTAGGTATTTTCATAAGTTGTCTCAGGCTTTATCAGCTCAACTGGCCTCCTGATAAATTATTGCAAATATTGTACTCTACATACTCATTGTAGTGGCACATTAGAGATATTTTTTTATGTTTTGAGTACCTTACACAATATAATTCAGAAATCAAGTCTTGACTGGCTTAAAAATCATCTCTTCAGGGATTTAAATTCCTGAGGAAGCATAACACAGCCTGAAAGAGTCTTGTCTTCTCCTCTAGGGTTTCAAGACAGGGAGGTCCTTCTTTTCATGCTCCTAGAGAGCTGTTAACAAAAACGGAGATAGCTTTGAACATTGAGGGAAACACTTGCAGCCACTGAGAAATACTCTGAGGTAGATCAGGGGCTTATGGCTTCTGACAAGACCTTCAAAAGAAAATATACTCCCTGCAGAATTAGCCTGGGCCTGATGCTGAACTGCACTCGGTTCCCACTCAATCCACTGCAGCCACTTGGGTTCATAGAGGGTGAAACCTTGATGACCTCAAGGTGGTAAGAGCAGGAGTGCCCATGGAGGTGTTTCATTGTGAGCTGTGGGACCTCTCTGGGTCTGGGTGCAGGAAAGCTCCCTGCTGCTAGCATGCCCACCTGATGGCATGCCTGCCTCCCTCCTCCTTGCTCCTGCCTACACAAAGCACAGGGGGATGAGCTCCTGCTGCTCCTGGCTGCATGGGAGCAGATGCACAGGGTGATGCCAGAGCAGGAGGGCATTTCCACCATGGCTTGTGATCAGAGGAGGTGGGGACAGCTTGCTGCAGTGAGGAGGTGTGTGCTGGAGACCGCATGGAAAGGGCTGTCCTCAGCCACAGCTAGGGCCATGCACCCAGCAGGTTTCCTGGAGTGTCTCAGCTGGGATGAATGACACAAAGCATGGTGTGATTCTTGTCTCATGCAGAGATGTGTGGGCTGGAAACTACCCTGGACATCCTGGCAACTGTCTGTGTCATGCCACACACACAAGGGAGGCTGTGCCAGCCCAGGGCTAGGTTCATTCAGTCACATCTATGGCTAGGAAATCTGATGTTGACAAGTTAACAGATAGCACCTTCCAATTATTTTTGCTGTTAATATACCTGAAATTAGAGAAGCCACTCATAGCAGCTGGCAGGAGGTGGCAATTGGCTCCCAAGTGTCCACACTTTGCTTCTGCCCAGGCAAGAATACATGTCCACTGAAAAGGAGGCCATTCCATCATCTCACACTGCTAGGTCAGCCACTGGATAATAGTATGGAATCCAGCATCTTGGACAGGTGGGTGTCTCCATGGGCATGCAGGAGCCTTATTCCTAACACCTCATCTGCTCATTAGCAGCTTGCCTACCCTGGATGGATTTCAGGAATCCAAATCACCTTCCAAAAGAAAAGTTTCATGATAGAAAAAAACCCAGCAGCAGATGTAAACTATACATCTACTTAGAAGGTGAGCAGGCTCTGGCATACTAGATCTTGCAGAGAGCATCAGGTTTTCTCTAGGAATGGGTCTGTCTGCCTGTAGCCACTTTGGTATTACAGCCTGTGTTCTGTGGCTACAGGTCTGTGTCCAGGCGAGTGGTGCTGACAAGGACTCCAGGTCATTCATACCTTTGAAGAGCCAGAGCCCCTGGGTGGCCTGATAGCCCTCCCTCCAGCTGGGGAAGGCACCAGCAACTTGAGTGTGACAACATAGCACTGGAACCAGTAAGGGAGGTCATGCTGGGATTTGTCATACACTGGCCATCCCAGACAATTGCCTTTGCTGCTGGGCTCACGTCCCCTGCCACTGTTCTTCTCATGGACACTCATACATTTGGTCTCCATTTGCCTGCTTCTGTCACTGTCTGCCCTTGTCCTGTGCCTCCTTTTCCTTCCAGCAGGTGATCTGCTGGTCTGATGGGTCCCTCTGAAAGCAGGTCACTTCTGTGTCTTGTGGGATGATGTTTCTGACACAGCTTATGCCAGAGTATATCTCTGCCGAGTCAGAAGGCCCAGCTAAAGGAGTGGAAAATCATATTGCTGTTTTCTGCCTGCATGCAGGAAAAATGAAATCTCTCTCATTTTTCATTCTGTAGCACAGCAAAGCCAAAAGTTGCTACTTTTATCTAAAGCTATGCACATAACTGACTTTTCAGTTGGCTGGCTGCATTGCAGTATTGGAGGGAAAAAGTCTTCTTGGTCTGAAGAAACTTTTTTTTCTTAGGTAAATAGAAAAAAGATATGAAAAATTTAATTTGTGGCCAAGTGAAACATTTCATTTGACTTAAAATAAATGCTTTCTTCACTATAAAGTGAGAATTCACAGCATTTTCTTTTTATGAAGGAAACCAAAATTTTTCTGTTTTGGATAGAGCCTAAATTTTCCAGTAAAAAGTACTCCATGATTAACTTTTATCTATGGTATATGCTTCAATCCTTACTCTCTTCCTTGGTTTTGGGACTTTGGTTTGACAGGATCTCAGAGAAGACTACAGCAGGAGGAATGCAGCTCCCTCCTGAAGCAGGAACCAAATGTGAGAAATACACATATACTCCCCTCCCCTTGGATATCTCATTGCGTGCCTTTGAACAATTTAACTCTGTGAATAAAATCACCTTGTAAAGTGTTAGGGGAGTGTACGACAGAAACAAAATTAAAGGCACATGTTTATGAACAGCTCCTGGTCCTTCCTCAGTTTATGTGCTGAAAATATTTTTGTGTTCTGTTTCATGACTTGGACAGTGTTAAAAGCACTGAAGCACTTTTATTCACACATCATCAACTTGTAGGAAGAAAATAAAAAATAACTGTGCCAGCAACTTTGATACCATATATGTGGCAAATACTGTGATGCAATTAAAAAGTGCTGTAAACTATGTCTTGCTGGACCTTGCAATTAACCACCTAGACAAGCCCAGGACTTCCTATTGCTGAAAATCAGAATATCTGAATAACTGAGGCCTCTGAATGTGTCCTTTGAAGAGCAAGTGTTGTGCCCTCTGATGATAATTTTACTCTGCCCTGCATTAAAGATCACCAGCACTTAGTACCTCTTAAAACAATATTTTCATGTTTTGTCATTTCGTAAAGGCCAAAGGAGCGCAGCTGCTGCAACTTTTCCTAAGGTATGTTACTGTGATATACTGTGCCATAAATGCTAAATACAAATGTGTAGATATGCCTGCTATGAGGAAAGGCTGAGAGTGGATTGTTGAGCCTGGAGAAGAGAAGACTCTGGGAAGAGAATTTCAATTTTCAAAGGCAGTAGTGATAGGACAAGAGGGACTGGGTTTAAGCTGGAAGAGGGCAGGTTTAGATTAGATATTAGGAAGAAATTCTTGACTATGAGAGTGGTGAGGGACTGGAACAGATTGCCTGGGGAAGTAGTGGATGCTGAATCTCTGGGAACATTCAAGGCCAGGCTGGACAGGACTCTGAGAAACCTGATCTACTTGAAAATGTGCTTGCCCATGACCTGCAATTTTGGCTAGGTGACTTTCCAAATTGAGGTGGTTTCCAACCTGAAGCATTCTATGATTTTCTTTGAATATAAAGGTCTTCTTCATGATGACACCCACAAATGATCTTACAGTTAACTCTGGTTTTCCACTGGAATCTTGTTTCTCTTCTTTAGCTGCATGTATAGCCCTCCAAGAGATTTTCTTTGTCCCAGCCTCCCGGGCACCAAACCACACAGTGGGCTCAGGACACACCTGTTGTACATGGACACGGGCTGCAGTCCCCTGTACCCAGCTCCCTTTGCCTGCACTGCATCTCTGTGAGATCAATAAAATGGAAATGTCATCTCTTCATCATCACGAAGGCGAGGTTGGTATTAAGTTTCAGCAGTCGATGTTTGCAGCGACAGAAATTGATACACGTTCCTTGTGTTATTGCAAGGCTTGAAGCTGTTTGCAGCTGTGTCTTTATCAGAAATTCTTGCCTCTCTGCCTCTGTCAAAGGCTTCTAAATTACTTTATATTTGTAGCTTTTGAGCAGCTGGATCTCTCTGCTCATATCCTTTAATTTGTTGAAATGTAGCAACAGCATTGTGGCCAAGGTAGCATGCTTGAAAAATTGTTTTACTTATGAAGGTGTAGCCTGCTCTGACCAGTTCTGAAAGGAAGACTAAGCATTGACTGGCCAGAAAGCAAGGTAAGGGCAGATTCATCTCTCTTCCTAAATCTTCACCCTACTGTGCAGCCCCATTCCTCTGTGCACAAGTTCCCACATGTCTACTTGAAAAGCATTCGTCATCAGTCTGGGGACAGCAACACCAGGAGCCTCAGGTGCCCCACCCATCAGCTGTAACCTCGAGCAGCTATAAGGGGAAGAGAGTTCTTGTCAGCAGCTTGTTCACAGACCACCAGCTGAAACAGATTCACACAAATCTTTTGTCAAACAAGTTGGAATAACAAATGCACTTATAAAAAAAAGCAAAGAATTCATTAACGGAAAAAGAGGCTAAATTAGCTGAATAAATAATTCACCACAAATTCCTCAATTCTGTTTCACACCAAACATTTACATTAAACTTCTAATTCTTCAACATGCTGGAGGATTAAAGCCAATTGAAATCTGTGTCTATTAATGAAAGTAATAGTAAAAACCTTATCACTGTGGGAAGACTCGCAGCTAGGTCTCATACAATTATGGTTTTTCACCATTCATACCCCAGAAGGCTACTTCAACACATGTTTAAGTGAAGAGCACATTTATCTATTTTATCTCTTCTGATGTCTCTGTGAGGAGTTGTAGCTGTTGCTCATATGCTTAAGAAGGGAGTTAACTTGTATTTCAGGATAAATGGAAATACCACAATATTTTGAAGGAGTTTTTCCAATTACAAAACCCTCACAAACTGAAGGCACAAGACTACTTTATCAAAGCCTTAAATAACAAAATATTGCAGTCTTTGGTACTTGGGGACACAGTGCATAGCTAGCAACCTCCTTAAACATTGTCCTGGATAGAGATGTATTTAAAGGATGGTTGGGTGGAAAACACAGGTTAACAAAATGCTGTGGTGGTGCTGCCCAGTGGAGCACCTCAGCAGGTGCTCAAGCGTTAGGAAATCTGGACAAGCTCTCATGCCCTGTGGCTCTTTGTTCTCCATGGCCTCTGTGTTTCAGGAGGAGCAGTGCCCTGGCTGGGCAGTGACATTTCTGATCACTGGGGTCCATTTTGCTGTGTCACCATCACAACATTGATTCGGCACCCACAACGCAGCACTATGAAACCCGTGAGAGCGCAGTCCTTCAAAGCTACAGCTCACTACTGCTTCCAGCCACCTCCACAGAGGGCAACAGAAAAGTGCAACCAATGAGCTGGGATTTCATCAGCAAGACTTAACGTCTGGCATTGTCTGCAATAGCCCACACCACATAGTGACCCCTCATGGTATCTTGGATACAGAGGCCTTGGCCAAAACAGCCATTTCTGATCAGGGATTTGTTTGTCATCAAAGATGAGTTTGTTTTTGCCATTACAGAATTCCCAGTGTGTATGTATCTTGTCTTTGTCTCTGCCACTCAGAGCAGTCTCCATTTCTTGTTAATTTATAAACAGTGCAATGAAATCAAATGAGACTCCCATAGGGGTTTCTTTTTATTGTAAACATGGTAGTGCTCAGTGAAAACACTGAGGTATTTCAGCTACTAAACCCAGCAGGAAAAATAATAGTTTTGGGGAGGTGGTGGCAAATAAAATACCACATTTTTTTGGAAGTAGGATCTAAAATACTTAATTATTTTTTAAGCCTCTGACATGTTCGTTTTCCCCAAGAAGGATTTTCTGGCCATATCAAGAGGGAAATCTCAGGTAAGCTTGTTTGTGCACAATATATACTAATGTAATTCTTCCCTATTTTGTGCAAAAAGAAAAAAAAAATCAAATAGATGATAGTTGAGACCTTGTTTCATTTTTTGGACATGTGAAATATTATACTGAGTGTCTCTTTTGGGCACTCCAGATAAAATAATGGGATTAAAATGTGCTTAAACAATCTGCAAACTTTTGCTCCATGCCATCATCAAATGGAACAGCAAATTCAGTTGTTTTTTTTTTCAAAACTGGAAAAAAAGCTTTTAAAATATTTTCTGCTAGAACTGAGTGATTGTTTCCTGCTTTAAAAAAACCCCTAAAAAATAGGGATTAATTACACCAAATGCATAAATTCCGATAGAAATAATTTCTGTTTCTAGACATGGGACATTGCTCTTTATTATTTTTATGATGTTGCAGAACTACTGAGGTTATAACATACATTAAAAGTAGGCGCCAAGCTTTCTCAAATTAAAGGGTTGGCTGTGCCCATGTCTGTGATGAGTCAGGATCAATTGCTGTGTGTACCTGGTGCCTCTGTACCTGAGAGGGTACAGTGGATCTCTTCTCACTCCATGAAGCAGAAACGTATTTTTTTGTAAAGTGGAGCAATGTGGCAGCAACACAATTGTTCTGCTGGGTGAATCCTTAAACAAAGTGAGATAGAGAGAACTGATAGACTATATTTAAAGTCTATAAAAAGTTAACAGCCTCTTCTCAATAATTATGTATCTATAAAAAATAAAGATGATACAGGGCCAAAACTTAATGGCATTTATGTTAATGTGATACTGAGCACTCAGAGGAGGTAGATATCTGCAAAAGTGGGTCACGTATAGCTTAGAAGCTTTATGTTGTATATTCTATTCAGCATGTGTCTGTTCAAATAAGTTTTTTGTGTGTAAAGTGAGCAAGTCACCTCTAGTATGGCACTGCTTCTGTGCATGCTGCCTGTGTTTCTCTGAAAGCAAGGAGGACTGGAAAGCACCAGTTTGTTGCTGGACGATTTTTTTTTTTTTTAATATTCAAGCGAGGACACATCTCCTGATTCCATGTCCTTTTATTTGCCTTTGTTCACATAAAGTCTCATTGCCTACCCAGGGTGAGAGAAAATGAAAGTGAGGACATAATTCCAGATGATACCAGTTCATTGTTTCTTTACACTGGTTTTACAGCAGGCTGGTTTCACTGTGTTGCCCTGCCTTGCTGTTACTGTGGGTGAAAACATGATATCTCTGTGATAGGAGTAAAAAGTAATTTCTGCAGAGGCCAGAGTGAAGAAGTATTGTGGAATGAGGGAAAAATACAAAGACCTTTGGGAATCCAGAGAAATACATTCCCCTCTATTTTTTTAACTGTAAACTCTGTTCCTAATTTCCTTGCCGCTTTTATGGAAAATTCAAAGTTATATCAGGCATTAAAATGACAAATTGGCTGATTTTTTCTGTTGTTATAAATATGGAGCACTATTTGCTTGTCAGGCAGCTTCATAATTAGCAGCGGTCTATGTGGTATCAAGGCAAGAGATCATCAGATCAAGTTTCATGTTTATTCCACAGCCAGCATCTTCCCTATTGCTAATGAAAGTGTCTCCCAGGGACTGGCATATCTGAGCCTGGCAGCTATGTAACATCACTCTTTGAGCTTCACTTCCATCCCAACACTCATTCTCACTTGGTTTTTGATCATATCCTGTACTTATAAATGTATCCTTTTATCAAATGTGTTTTCAATAGTGCTTTTTAAGGCAATGCAAAACAATATGTTTTCTAGTAAGTTTTTGCTCCTCGTAAGTTTTTGTGGGGTGTGTGTTGGCACTGTCCTGAAGTGTGGTCAGGTTTCTTTTGTATGGACAGGGCACGTATGTTCACGAAGACAGAAAAAGCCATCAGGCTCCTGGTAGCTCACAGTTTGCCTTCTGTTGCCTGCCAAAGCTGGAAGATTTTAGTTGGGAAAAGCAAAATGTCTCTGAAAAGACATGATTTAATGAGGAAAAGAATTGCAAATAGTGCAAAGATGGGAAAGGGAGTCCTTAAGAGATTCCGTGCTTTCATTCACTAAAATTTCCCCTCAGAAAATTTCTTCTTACCTTTTCCCAGTCCAGCCTTCATATTGTTATTGAGACTGCTTCTGCATGATGTGAAGAAGCTGATGGTTCAGTATAAGCAATAAGATCACAGGACTTTTGATACTGGAGCACTGGATCAGTTGTCATGTCATGACATACATATTCATACCCTAGCAGGCCTTGTAGTCAATTTATGCATAAGGGACTGATAAGAAAAAAATTGATTTATGATGATCTCAAAAACATGGTCTCTCAAGATGTATTCTGCAGCTTTGAGACCTACAGTTTAGGCTCTATTAATTTTACAGTGCTGTCTGGAATTATCCATCTGTTTAAAGGTTAACTGTCTTTACACTTTTGAAATGGGTAGTTCTGTTTTGGTTCTTGCTTTGTTCATGCCACTGATTTATAAATTATTAAATCTATCACTGCACAAAAAGACTGAAATTGGTTGCCAGATTACAACATCTACTTATTTCAAACTTTCTTTAGCAACTTTCTGATGTTATCTTAAATACTCCCTGTTGAATGCTGGGAGGAGGGGAAATGTTGAACCCTATGGTATGTGTTGTACAATCAGTTTCCTGCAAGAAAACATCACTATTACACAAATATTGCCCAGAGGAGTAAAAACCTTCAACACAGCACTTTACCAGACAAACCCTAGCACATGGTCAGACAGTGAGAAAGGTGGCAGGGTCACCTGGCTGAGAAAGAACCCATAGATGAGACCCATAGAGTTTGATCTTTCATTTTTTGAGTGAAGCAGTCAGGCTATAATGTTTGGGCTGTTTTTTTGTTTGTTTGTTTTGTTTGTTTGTATTTTTTCGGTTTTGATTTTGGGTTTTTTGTTTAGTTTTTTGTTGTTTTAGAGTTTTTTTGTTTGTTTTTTCTTTTAGTAGTGTTGGTTTTCTGTTAGGGAAAATGAGCTGGTTACTCTTTTGGAAAGCTGTTGTTGGAGGGAAATTGGGAAGAAGTGGGGATGGCGATGTGCTTGAGGAGGTTCCAAGCCCATGTGCCTCCCAGCAGGCACCCACCATCCCTTGCTGGAGACTGGCTGTAGTCTGGAGTGAACAGCAGTGTGGCAAATGATTGAGGTCCAGGGTTCCACTCACACAGCCTATTACTGCACGACAGCAGGTTGGCTTTTTGATGCTCGTTTGCAGTAATTAATCCATAGGTGACAATCACAAAGTTCTCATCTCTTGTACAGAGCACCCTTCCACCAAGGCTCTTCAGCAGCCAGGTAGTTGTTTTCATTTTTTTGCATGTGAGCATTTGAAAGACAATCTAAGAACATACAAGTAGCAGAGAAAAGTGTCTGAATTTCCAAAGAATTGTCTTTTGTGTTGCATTTGCATGCACACCTATGGGTCTCTGTGCTGCAGCTGCTTGTTGTCAGTGATATCTGAGCACATTGACCCACTGTGAAAGGTACCCAATGGGATCTTGGTAACTCCTAGGCAGGGAAAATTTTATTGAAGTTACAGTGTCTTGTCTTGTATTTGTATATTTGTACAAAATCTTGCAGATATATCAGAGGGTTTTTTTTTTGCAGAGCTAAGCTTTAAAAAAATCATGCTATTAATTTTCTAAGTTGATTTTGGACTCTTAATTAACTTTGGCTGCAGTGTACAAGCTCCAGCAGAAACTTCTTTTCTCAAAGCACAGGAGATCTATCCTTACATTCCCTGCTGCTTTTGGACAGATTCTAACCCAGGAGAGCCATTTTGCTTGTCTTTCTTGCTGCATCAGCAAAAGCAGAAATATCGCCTGTTCAGTTCTCTTGTATATAGAATGAGTAGCTCAGCTTTAGCATAGTTCTGTGAGAAGACTATTCCACAGTAAAAATACCCCGTGCCTTGCAGTATTATTCCATCCCAGAGTTTGAGGAAAAACTGCATGAGCATTCATCATCTGATGATAGTCAGCCATGGGTGAAGAAGTTTGTTACACAGACTGATAAATGCTGAGCAACTACTGTTTCCAGAAAGTAAGGTTCAGAGGTTCATACACTTAATATTCAGATATTTGGGATTTGCATGTGTAAAACTGGAGAAATGTCCAAGAGAATACTGAATAAATACCTTATGATCTGGGCCATTAACTTCAATGGAGAGGTCTGCTCTAGAACTATTAGAAAACAGCCTTTTGCCCAGATACAATTTATTTTTCTTTCATTTAAAATTGAAAATGGACAGGGGTTTTTTTTCAATGATGTTCTATTGTTAAATGAAATTATTTTAGTTTGTGTTGGAAATTGAAGTTCTTGGGTTTGAAGTTCTTGCCTTTACAATGTAAAGTTGAAAATTTCTACATAAAAAGACACTTTATGTGAAATAAATTATTTAAATGAACTCCTAATTTTCCAGTGAGAGCCCAATTATGTTGGAAATTTTTTAACCATTTTCTTAAGAGTAGAATCCTCAAGAGAAATGAAATATAGCTGGTATATTCTTACAGAATCATAAAACCTATCCAAAGTTAGAGGATGCCTCAAGTGTTCACTTAATTTACTTCTCATAGTATACAACATTACAGGCAGAAAAAAGGTAACGGTACAAATGATAGTAATGAAGAGGTTATATTAATATTATCAATATATTTTAAACAAGTATTGATTTCCAAATCATTGGAAAATAGTTGTTTCAGTGTAACTCTTAATATGTGAGTTTTACCCAGATCAGCTGTGTGATCTTTTGTTTGTTTTGTTTTTGTTTTTGTTGATTTTTCTTTTATCATGTGCTCAGAGATTCCAGTTAGGAGCAGGGTCTCGTTGTGCCAAAACATGTAGGGATACAGGCCTTAGCAAGAAGCTGCGCAGTGAAGGGCATGTCATCTGAAGAAATCCATCTCAGAAGTCTCCCTAGACATCGCACTTCTTCACAGAAGATTTCCTACACACGCTTAAATATGCTTTTGTCAGTGAACCACATGTTCTTTTTGAAGGGGGGCAAGATTTGTAATTTCAGTTTTACCAAAGATTGCACACCATAGGTTGAGCTTGCCAATGTGTATCATCCATGAATGTAAAACGTCAGTCTACAAATTACCAATCTCTTCCTGAAGTGCTATGGTCTGTGAGCAGACAGGGTTTTGCTTTTTAAACAAGAGGCAAGTAAGCGAGATGCTGTTGTAGCAGATAATTGCTAAAACCAAACCTCATGGCTGTGATTGCAGGAGCTGTTGTGATAAATACAGGTAAAAATTGCAAGGCTGAAAATAAAAATGCATTTATTCAAGAGCTTTCCATGGCCGTAATATAATTGAAAAGGATGCTGAGATCTCATTACTGCTGAAAAGGTCTCCTCACTATTTGGAAATGTGGACACAAAGCAATAGAGGAGAGCTGCACATTGCAAACATTGACCTGCTTCCTTTGACTCTTGATTAATCTGGGGATGAGGAAGATCTGCACACCCATCTGGCAATCTCTTGTAAATATTGACTTCTGGGGAGCAATGCCATCCTGCCAGCTTGCAGTGGTGCCCTCCTTTGTTCCTGCCAGATTGCAGCACTACAGATAATGGCTGCCCTGCACAGGAAAAGTTTCATCATTCATTTGAGGAGCTTCAGATACTTTAGGCACAGCTCATTTGCCCAAACCAAGGTATCTAGGACCATCTGAGACACCCTGGACATCCTTCTGGTCCCTCAATTGCCAGGTCTGCTGTTGGCTGGGTCTCCCACTGGTGCCTTGTCATATCTCCCAGTTACCACACGGATATTTAGGAAATCTCTAACTGCACAAGTTGCTTTTGTCCAGGCAACTAAATGATGCCCTTTGTGTGTCTGTGTCTGAGAGTACAGCTACCACACAATGGTAGAGCCATGGACAGTCAGACACTTGCCTGACAAGCATTCCAAGAAATTTAGAAGCATTGTGGGAGAACTTATTGCAGTATCATCTTGGTGGAAGCATCCGAAAAACTAAGGGAATTCAGGACAAGTGGTGCTCACGACAGTGGTAAATACTTGAGGCACTCCTTTAAGGACTTAGTAAGCTGCAGTGTTTTGCAAAATGAGATTTGATCCTTCAGAGATGAGCTTGCTCTTGACAGGTCCCACTAAAAGAGCGGAAGTGGAATGCTGAAAACAAAAGCTAAAGGAAAAGCTACCAGCTTCCCTAGCAGGGAAGACAGCGCTGTGAGCACAGCTGGAAGACTGCAGGACACAGGGATGAAGATGTGTGTGCATGTTCAGTAAAGTGCAAGGCCTCTCCTGACATTCCCATGCTCTTCCTTGAAGGTCTGTGGGGCTCGCAGACCAACACCCTACCCTGCAACCTGTGAAAAGTGCAGAGGTAAAGCTTTTAAAGTTTGCAAGTGAGAGGTGGGATTAGAAACCAAAAACCACTCTCAGCCCAGACCAGCTGCTTGTGTGGGAGGGTGGGTACAGAGAGAGAGAGAGGGACACTTTCAGCTCTAATGTCAAGAAACATGCCAAAGCTGTTTATCCTGTGTCTAGAGTCCAGAAAGTGCTTATGAAAGAGCAAGGAGGATAGGCTGCACTTGTGGTGTGGTTCTCCCTGGGCTGCCATTGAACGGCCCCTAGGGATGGATGGTTGGAAAAGAAATCATGACAGAGCAAGTGGCATTAGCCTTGAAATAATTCCTTATGACTTGTACCCTTTCCTGCTTTCAGATAATGCCTGTGAAGCATGCACACCAATAACAATTTCATTTGTCTAGGAAGTACTTGGAATTACAGCTGCAAGCATCAGCAAACAGCGCTGGGGACCATGAGCTGTTTCCCCTCTGCCTCAGATGCCTGGCTGAAGTCTTGCTGTTCCTTCATTTGCCTGCCCATGGAGGGGCTGGGCAGTGGCAGGTCACCTCAGGAGCTTGCTGCTGCCCTGAATTTGGGCACAGCAGCTGTGATGGCACCAGTTACCCACCATCAGTGGGCAGCCTGAGTGTGGCCCCCAGCACTTGTGACACAAGCCAGCCTGCTGCTCCTGTTACCTCTGCCCTTGGGTCACTTGCACAGCATTTTCAGTCCAGATACACGTAGGCAGTGCTTTGATAATAGCTGGGAATAAACAGGCATGGGCTCAGCTGAAGTCTTATTCTATTGCTCTTTCAGTTACTTTACACAGAAGTCTTAATAGCTGATGTAGTAAAGCCGATGGCCAAAATACATTTGACTTAGGGCAAATAGAAATTAGAAGAAACAGAAAACATGGAATTTCCCCACTGAAGCAGCTGACAGCCAACTTGTTATGATATATTTACTAACAATAGTGCTAGGGGTAGTGACCTACGTGAGGATATTTTTCCAATCCTTTCCCCTGCTCCTCCTCCCTCTTTCTGTTCAAAAAAATGTTTTCCTGCTGGATGTTGGTTCAAAACCTCTCAGAACTTGCTGGGCATGTTTTTTTTGTTAAGTGCCAGGTGGTGAAATAAAAAAAGACAAGCACAGAGAGACTTTTTGTTACTGTGATTAATTTTCACATTCTTACAACTCCTGATCCTGGCTGCATCCTGATGTGGAAGATTCAGCATTTAAATAGCATTCAGGGGTTACTATTGATCAGGGGGCTGGGAGGGAGTGCATTTATTCCTCCTGGATTACTCCTTCTCCTGCTATGTAATTATTTGTTTCCACTTGTAGTGGTTTTTGTTATTTAGTGTTTAAAAGTAGTTTAATTAATCTCTTCTGTTGTTGTTGTTGTTTTGAAAATGTGACAGACACTCATGAGATAGATAACGGATTGATAAAGAACACTTGAGGGGACCCTGGAGTGCTCATCATTTGCTAGGTAGGGTATGTTAAACATAATACTGGTAAGATCAAGCCCTCCAGGACAAAAAATGAAAGAGGCATTTAATTGGAACACTTAGCAATCACAAAACCAAGACAGAGGTTAAATTGTTTTGAGCAAGAGAAATTAATACATTAAAGGTTACATTTCCAACTGTGAGGCTGCAGAGCCAGGCTCTTATGCAGTGTCAGAATTACATAAGGCAGAAGAAATGGCTCTGAAATGATTGTGGAATCATTAACAAAAGCCAAGGCAGAGTAAGACATTTCCCAGCAGGAGGGTGTGAAGAAGAATAAAGACATGGAGAGAGCTCATTAAGAATGAATTGCAGACCATAAACATTTGAAACCACTAAGTGTGGAGTTCTATCTGTTATCTAATGACTCAGAAATTATAAAACTAGCAATGACTTTCAGAAAAGGAGTTGACTTTGCAGGAGGTTGTTTGCCATTATGAAAAAAAGGTAATTTTTTTTTCTAGTTGGGGGAAAAAAATAAAAATCCTTCATCTTTGTAAATCAGCACAATTTAAGCAACTTCAGCTATACCCCAGAGAGATTTCCTTCTGTATAATTACACATTGTCTCAGATTTAGTAACAAGGATGTTGAAATGGAGGAACTGCGTAGAGGATGAAGGAAGAGACAAGTGGTTCGTTTCTTACTGTCTGACTGCAAATGATTAACCTCTTCATCTTTGAAAAGATCTAGCAAGTGCTGAGAACTCCCTAATTAGTAGGAATTTAATTTCCCTCATTTTGATTAAGGTCTAGACCAGTCTTTTCCTGATAAACAAATGATAGTCAAAGAAACAAGGGCGAATTAAATACGCTGACCAAACTCTGTTTGGTTTATATGATGCAGCCTCAGCAGATCTACACATAACACAGAAGGTGGCAGATTATCTGGCACAAGAAGCTAATATTTAACAAAAAATTATAAGACCCAACCACTGCACCAAGCTACCTAGGCATTCCTCCAGTCTTCCCAAATGGGAGTGTTTTCTGTGGGTTGGATTTAAACTGAAGAGGTTTCCAAAGTAAGCATCCTATGGGATGAGTTGAGGGAGGAGTTGGCAAAGGGGCAAACAAGCAGGTTTAAAGAGTTGCATGAAAGAAATCCCCAGGGGGAAAAGAAGTTGGAGCTATGGGGAGAAGAATTGTAAGGAAAATGACCACTACAGGTTGCTAACAGGTTATGGAAAAGTTACAAAAGCAGGTCAGCTTGGTCTACCCTAAATTCTTTTGATTTTTAGCTCTCTGCTGATATGAAAATCTTGCATTGTCCTAAACAAAACATTTCACTGTCTTTAGTTATTCTCTGTTTAAGATTTGGTCTACTCTGAAATAAAAGGTGCCTTGTCATTACTTTGCTGTTAAGATTCAAGAATATCAGGGTAAAATTGTACCAAATTACCCCTTTATTAAAAAAAAATTAGAAAAATTGCTGAGGAGCACACATTCATCCACAAATTCATGATAAATTCACGATTGTCATGGTTTACCTATATTTGCATTTTCAGGCAAATAACACTGGCAAGCCAGAGTGCTATCCCATTCTGGTGTGAAAATGGAGAATGACAGCCTCTGGGAGAAGGCAGGCAGCAAGGTGGGATGACCATAGAAAGGTCAATGGCAGAATTAGCTTTCATAAAGTAGGCACGAAAACTTCCATTTCAGGTGAGTGTAGCGATGGTTAAATGCATGCAAAGTCCATTTAATGGATCCAGCTTATAAAGTCAGCTGTTAGTTTCTGACCAGCATTTATTTTGATGGTTGAATGACTTATGGTTCCAATTAAAAGCAGTTAGATGTCTAAGTTGGAGACTATGGCTGTACAAAATATCTCTCCTTTGTTGACTTTCATTTGTATTTTAAAAGTACAAACATCTAAACGAGAATAGGAGCTACAAATAATTTAGTTGAGCTGGATTTAACTTAATTTGCTGGTTGGACAAACTGGGCTTCACTCTCTCTTCTGAGAGGGAAGCTGACCCACCACTGCTGGCACTTTCAACTGCAAATGGGCTCAAAGCTGGAGGTGACATTGGGGTGTCAGTCACAGCCCTGCTGTGTACTGGCCTGAATAGAAAATACCCTGTCTACAGCAAGGACCTGGCCTGGGGATTTTGCTGCCAGAGAGAGTGTTCCCTGTGCCATCCCAAAGCCACTCACATGGTGAAATGTCAGTAGATATTTTTCTGCTCCTAATACTTTGCTCCCCTTGGCAAGTACCACATCCACCTGTGTCATTAGAGAGACAGACCCTCTTGCAGTGACAAGGGAAAAAAAGAAAAAAAAAAAAGGCAGGGAGGAATTTTATTAGCTTAAAATAGAGGCAAATGTTGTGGGACAAATTCAGTCCCTTCTGAAAGGAATGCTCTCCTGTTGTTTCCAGGAGACATGGCACATTAAAATCAACAGTCCTGGACGTGACTGGGACATACTGAGGAAAGGTGCGCGAGTAAAATGGCAACAAAAACATTTGTCCTTTCTGGCATTGTCTATCAGCATGAAATATTTCTGCAGAAGTATTAAAAAAACTGTGTGTCGTAAGGATCTATGTTAAGATCATGAAGTTCAGCTTGTCATTCAGACTTCAGAGGGGAGCTCGTTTGTGAGTGGAGGAGGAAAAGGTCTGGAATTCATAAGAATGGGGGGTGGGGGGGGAAACCCAAACAACGCTGAAATTTCTTTAATAAATAACTGGGATGGAACAGCTCCAGCAGGCAGACCAGAAGTGACAGTCAAACCTAACGTATCACTCAGGACACCATCAGGCATTTCCCTCCTGCTGCTGTCTGAGGATCTCTGGATGCTGCAGGAAGAGGTTTATTGTGGTGCAGATTTGCTGCAGAGTGTGCAGCATGCTGCAATAACAGAGATATTTCCAATGGTCTTTGCTGCAATACCATGTACTGTATGTGCTTAGCTGAAATCAATGGGACATGTAAATGAGAATAGGCAGAATCCCTTCTACGGCGAGGAACAAAGCATCTGTGCTATCCTAAGCAAATAAAAGGATCAGCTCGTGCAGGATGCACAAAGAGCTGTGACCGCTCTGTACCATGAGGGGTCTGTTGTGAAGTTGAATATGTGTAATTTCCTAGCGGTTTGGGCAGGGCGAGGGGAACTTAATACAAAGCAAGCAAGATCTTTGCATGCTTCTAGCAGTGAATATGAGGCAAAGGCATAGAACAGAGGTTTGATGAAAATGTCTGTGATAGGAAAGCAAAATCTTTAGTGGGAGGGAAAAAAGGAAAGGTTGCATATATATAACTACTGAATAAACAAATTATATGTCGAGTCTAAATGATTAATTGCCCTGAAGAAATATATGGAACAGGCCAAACTGGAAAGAAAAGAAAGAACATATTTCAAGGACAAGACAAAACCAGACCCTAAAAGAATGGCAGTTTTCAGAAATCCCCCCTTAAAATAAATGTCTTTCTAAAAATCCATATGCCCCTGACTAAACAAAATTCAAATAATAAAATAAAGCAAAGCCCAGTTACTTAAGGGACAGATGAGAGTACAGAAGAGGGAGGGAGGGAAGAAATACACCAGATAAAGAGGAAATATACAGTGTAATATTTCATCTGCTGATATACCACAGTGAAACATAAACTAATCCTCATTCATATGGGAATATTCACTCAGAATTTACTTGTGGCTTTGGTACTTTTTCTTGACTGGTTAGGTTCCAGGTCTTCTGGAAGACCTGGAAAATTTGAAAACACAAATGTAGATAAGAATTAAGTGTATCAATTCATTGTTGAGTCGCCAGTTCCTTCCTCTCCCATAAAAAAACCCCCACACCTTGCACATTGCATACCTTTGTGCGTGTATATAATAAAATAAATATGTTTAATGTAGTGTTACAGCTAGGGGTCATATGGATATACTTATATACATTCACACACAATACCCGTCGCTCAGTTAAGTACAAGGGGGGAAAAAAAAGATTTTCTTTTGAAGACCAAAAGTCAGACCCAAGGTAACAAAAGTAAAGCGTAATTTACCCTGTAGTTAAAAACCAAAGGAGTCTTTTTACTAGGGGGCTGCTGGTTCTATTCATGCCATTCCAGAAGAATATAAAAGAGACGCTTTGGGATTTTGAAGTAAAAATTCACAACAGTATGTCTTTACTTTTTTTTTTCCCTTCAACCAAGACATCTTTTGCCGGAGTCCTTTATCTAGAGCTTTGTATACATATTTTTAATCCTATACAAAAATGATAGGATGTCAAGAAGGATCTATAATAACACCATTTTTTTTATTTCACTTCAAAGACTTGGCAATTTCTGATCCATGTGACATTCACACTCCTTCAGGGTCAAACAACATCTTGCAGCCTTCATAAAATGATTAAATATTTTAAACAGCTCCTGCTTATACCTCCATCGCCCCTCGAGACTGATACTGTTATCGTTTTTGTCAAAGCCAGTTTCCATCCGCATTTGTCATTCCTGCTTGCATTTATGAGTTATCAATCGCCACGTCAAAATGCAAAATAACTGATGTTCTCTGGGCGGGATTGGATGGTCTATCTGGGGCTTTTAATCAATGCTGATTTTTATTTTCCATACCCATACATAAATCTTTACCATTCTGGGCCACATATAATGCGTTTGTACAAAACGCAGTGACAGAAGCAGTAGTTATATTATCAAACATTATACCTCGGGGCTAACTGAGTATCAAGGGCTTTCAAAAGGGAACATTGGGAATTACTGTGCAGGAGAGATGGCTGCAGGAGAGAATATAAGGGATTGGTTGTTGCCATTTATAAATCAACATCATGCAAGCTAATCCTTCTCACTTAAATGCAGCCCAAATACTTTTCCTGATACTCTGAAACTCAGCCCTATCTATTTTTTTTAAAGCTTGCATAATGCACACGAACAATGGTTATATGCATTTTCTTATTTCTTGAACTTTTCCCTAGGGATGTATATAGAAACTATGCTGCCGTGTTGGTTTTTTCTCCCCAAGGCCTACAAGCCAGTAAATATCCTCTTTTTAATCATACCTGAATTATTAGAACTCTCTCCTCCCCCATTTTTTTTTGTCTGAGCCACTATAATAAAAGAGAATGTGTTTCATTCATTAAAAAGGGTATCTGCCTCGTTTATTCAATGGAGATTGCAGTCAGCTATAGGAATGGCTCATCACCCATTCAAAGCAGGCTCCAAGGGCCAGGGCAGGCACAGTTTGGAGTCAGGACTGCAGAGGAGCTGAGTGCTGGGCTCCCTGGGAAAACCAGGCACCACTGCAATAGAGCAAAGGTGAGGGGAAATATTCTGCCTCCTTTGTAGGGACATCTGTGCATGCTGCATGGTGCAGGTCCTTGCCAATTGAAATTCCTTTCTAGCTGGAAAGTTGTCCATATTGCTAATGCAATAATATTTTTACCAAAATTGAACTAAACTGTTTGGGACTCCCTTGAATGAGACACACTTTCAGGCTCAATGGGGGAAAGTTGCAGGGAGTAATCATGCCTGGGAAGTTCTTCCTTCCTGCTTTCAGTGCTGGTAAGGCTGAACTGAAACGTTGATAACATCTGTGAGATAAGGGGCTGTAAGTGGTGAGCAGTCTCTTTCCCTCTTTTTTTGTAACTAAGCTTTCTGCCATGGGACCAAAACCTTTTTATCAAGTTTTCAGCAAAACATTTTTCTGAATAATCCACATCTATTATATGGTTTTCCATATTGTGTACATAGGCTTAAAGAAAACATGTTTATAAGCCTTTTTTACTGAACTGCTAAAGGACATTCGCTCTGGGCATCTTCTGCAGGAAGGTTACAAAAAATTCTCTCTATTACAGACTAATACGTTTTATTCTTCATTAACTAGGACAAACAGGAGAGTCTTTGAATCACAGCCCTACAATCTCAGGGGTCACCCTATTTTATGTTTGTGACAAACTACAGTGTTTGCACTATGGCAAAGTATTCTTGATCATACAGTCCTGCTCTATGTCAGGGTCAAAGTGGCAAGTGTAATGCAAAAATTAGGTTAAGAGGACTAGAAGAAAGGTCTCTGACAATGCTTTGGGAGCCCAGCATTACCAACCACCATTTTTCCAATGTCTGTAAAAGCTTTCCAGGAAAAAACATAGTCAGCACTGTACCATATTGAAGCATAAGAGACACAAAAGACCGAAGTTTATTCTGTTAATTTTTCTGAATATCTATGCCAAACCATGAAGTACCTATATGTAAATCCCAGTTGCAAAGTGTTCCAATTGCCCTCATTCTGCTTGTCAAGTGTGAGTGAAATATTATTATTGCCATTAAATCCTGCCTTCAGAGCAGATGCAAACTCACTTCTCTACCTCCTGATGCTGGAGTTGGAAGACTGTGTTGAGTGAGGAGAGCATTCCCATCTGGAAATGCTGAACTGAAAAGGTAACATCAACCACTTTGAACCTGTAAATGGGTCTGTAGCCACAAACATCTCTCTGAGGGTTTGGAGAGAAAAAAGATAAAATGAAGACTAAAACATGGTTTGATGACTAATAGTTTATATAGCTATGTGCTGTACAATAATTACATATGATGTTTAGTTAAGAAAGGAGAGGTTATCTTTTCTGTAAGCTTCAAGAGGAACCCTTACTGGTACCATCCTTAAATCTTAATGAATCAAACTCCTTCTGATGATGATACAACATTCACTACGTCAGTCAAGTACTTTTAGACCCTCATACAGCTAAGTGCTAGAATGTTGGCGTACCTGCCTTGAAGGGTGAAGAAACAGCCCTCCTACAGCACCAACGCATTTTTTACCTCATACCACTTAGTTTGAAGCTGACTTCAGACATGAGACTGCTCTTATTGGTGTAATTGAAGGGAGTTTTGGTCAATATCTGCTATTCCAAAGCTGGACCCAAAGACCTGCATCCTTAATGATGGTGTGGAAAGGCTTGTGTAAAACTTAATGAGTCTGGAAGAAGTAGCCTTGCTGATCTGGTGATGTGCATAGGGCAAGAATTATGACAACCTCTTATCTTCATATCTACTCTATAGGTGAGGTTCAGATTAGGTACCAAAAAAAAATTTGCTGAAAGAATGGTCAGGCCTTGGAATAATTTGATCTGGGACATGGTGGAGTCACCATCTCTGGAAGTGTTAAGAGGTGTCTGGCTGTGGCACTTGGGGATATAGTTTAGGTGTGATTATGGTGGTGCTGGGTTGATGGTTAGACAAGATGACCTTGAAGGTATCTTCCAACATTTATGATTATACCTCAGTGTTCAGGCAGTTTTCTGTATGATACCCAGGAGATCTGGAACTCCAACGTCTTTTGATGATGGCTGTCCTTGGTAAACCCTCTGTGTGGTGGGTCTGCAGCTACTACAATTTTCTGTATCTATGCTGGATCAAGGCCCCCTTCCAAGGCTGTTGATCAGCCAAGAGTTAGAAGATAGAATTTCAAGTCTGGGCTTCCCTCTCTGTATGGCAGCAACACAGCTCTGCTAGATCACCAGGAGTGTCATGCCAGTAGAAATCTCTGCTTTTGCAGCTGGTGAGAAGTGAGGCATCCTGCCTAGACCATGTCCAGTGCTGCATCTGAAACTGTTCTAGAGGTGAGAGGGAATCCAGTAGATAGTCCTTCCCCCAGGAATGTGTGTGGAGGGCTTTAGTTTTGGACTGGTCATGAGCTCTCAACTTGATGGCCACCTTTACCCTCTATATAGCCTTGTTTGTGTCATCCAACTTCTTTCCACCTCTGTGTTTTAAGAGACTGAAAGGAAACTACTACACTTACAACTCAAATCTAGTGCCTCAAATAATTTTGAATAGGACACTCTGACCTATTTAGCCTTGCTGAAGTCAATGGGGTAATTTGCATAGTATGAAAGATTTGGTGTGAATAAAAATACAGGAATAAAACCTCTACTTTGTTTGGATTCCTGGTGATAAGGCTTGTTTGACCTGAGCGGTCAGCCCTCATTTTTAATTCAGGTTTAGACTCTGCAGATGTAGTTAAATTCTCTTGGTTCTTCTGTTTCTGCTGATGGTTAGGATCATCAATATTTTGGATCTCATTCGGTTTGTAATGTATTTTATCTGGCAGCTGTGTCTCTTGCACTCTTCTCTGGCTTGCCTGCATGAGTGGGTGGTTCTCTGACTCCTGGCATGCATTGATTTTTTTTTTTAACTTCTCCTTTTGGCTTCCCATCCTCTACAGTGGAAGTCACATAAAATTCACTTTAAATAGCTTCTCTCAGTTTTGGCCTTCAAAAAAGATGGATTGTTCTGAATAGTTTTAGTAATAAAGTGCATTTTCTTCCCCATAGGACTCTGAGTAGCAAATTTCCATGTGTGTCAGAGACCAGCAATGTTGCTAGGCTTCTGGGACTCTTTGGAAAATAAAGGCAAAGTTTTCACTAATCACCTTTATATCTGTCTGTGGAACTTGCTTTTGAGTCACTAATCAGAAGATGTTACCTAATGCTTAGAGTTTGCTGTTATAACAGTTAAAAGTTGTGTCCAGTGGAAAATAATGTTAAACTTCCCCCCATCTCTCTTTCTGCCAGATGCATCTACCTCAGTGGGAACTATACCTTAGAGTTCTACATGTGAAGTCAACATTTTTTTTACAAGTATATGATTTGTGGGTGCTGAAGGCATGAAGGGTTAAACAAAAGATCTTGTCTTTCATTATCACTGCTCAAATTAAATATGAACCTAAATTTTCCAGGATTTGTCAGTCCATCCATCTTGAGGAAAATATGCCAGCACCACTGAATTTGCATGGTTCCTACAGGCTCCTACCCGGACAAAAATAAATTGACCTTCAGATATGTTCTTTGCTGTGTCAAGTCAGATTTTTTACTTCCCCACCTTGGCCACTCCTAAAATGATGAGTGTCAAAACTTCCAGGAAGTCTTTTCAGAAGGAACTGAGATTTATAAAAATGTCCTTTGCTCATGCTTCTGACTTTTATAGTAATAAAGATGCTCTATCCTAAGCCTTTGAGGTACAGGAAATTTATAAGCAGAATGAGAGAGGCTTACTGCTTTAAAATCAAGCAAGGAATCCCATTGCTAGATTATCAGCAATTTGCAATTTTTCTAAAATATGTAAAATGACAAGGTTTGTCTTTATCAAAGAAAATGATCCATCTTGGATCATTTAACAGTGGCTATAAATATAGGCATGCTATCAATATCGAATCTGAATAGCTGTGCTTGTTAGAGGACACAGTGCTTAAAGTGCTTTGTCTTCTGGTCCCACTCACTCCCACAGTTTAGCTCTTGTGGTGTGAAAACCTCACAGATTTTAAGGTCCACTCTTTAAAGGCCAACCCTCTGCCCACCTAGCACCCTCCATCCTGCATAATGCATGCTTGTAGATAAAGAGGGGGGACCTTCACTGTGTTTCACCAGTACTTCTCTGGGAAAGTGGGAGAGACTCCAGGGTCTCATTCCTCTGTGCCGTACCTGTCTAGACTGAGCCGTGTCCCCCACGCTCTCTCACAGACACAGCTCTGCTGCTTGCAGGGCGCTTGACATTGTCAGGTTGATGAAGAAAATTAGTAAACCTCACATGTCTTACCCATTTGGGAAGAATAACAGAGTCTCCAGAGATTACACCATGGCCAAGAATAATGGTTCTGTATTCAGCCTTTTGGGAATTTTCAGTTCCATAATGAGACAAAGGACAATTACATGGCCTCAGCAGTCAAGGCAGGGTCTCAAGATTCCTTCTGCTATGTGACTGAAAGAAGAGGCACGAATAAGCCACTGACTCTACACCTACATGAGTCTTAGTGTGATAGGGAAAGATAAGACTGGTACTGACTTGGTTCTCTGAAGAGGTCTTGGCTTAATTGCTTTATTCATTTAAATTTAAAATATCAAATACTTACAAAATAAGACTGGTAACACAGCCAGAAATATCTGCTGCATACCAGAATATGAAAGATATTTTCTGGATTGAGGGATGCAACTCTAAATTGTGGGGTAGATTCACTTTTGTCTTTCCTTTTAATTATTATATCATTTCCCCCCACAAATCACTCATTTAGCCTAAAAATAGCTTCATTTGCTATTAAAATAAGAGACTTGTAAGTTGTTTGATTCAAATAAATTAAAAACCTACCTGAGCTTAATCCATATAAGTAAGACTAGAATTAAAGTGAAATTCAGGTCTCTAGGAAAAATCCTTTTCTTTTCAGTGGTGTCAGGACAGCATATTTAGATGCATATCCTTCAGTGAGATGAAATGTCATAGCACCACTAATTTTTGTTGATCTAAAGAAATCATCACTTAATGTTCAGAGTGTCTGAAAGTAAACTAGCATAAGGCAGATCTGAGTGCTGCAGAGTTATAACATGGGTGATCATTTTGAAAACACGTCCTTTGCAGGAGAAAGGGTTGCCAACATCACATTCCTGGGCAGAATTTACTGCGGAAATATTGGCAACATGTAATATGTAACAATTACAGTTAATTTTACTTGAGAGTGTCAGAATCAGCACCTGGAAAGTCACAAGGACCTTACAAATGTTTAAGTGAAAAAATACATTGCTCTTAAAAACCAAGGTCCAAACATCTTAAAACTTTAAATATGAAAAATGGAGAGCATAAAAAAGCAATATGGGAGAACTGCAGAGAGGAGGAAGATACTGTGGAAGCAGTCTGTGGTCAGAAGGACTAAGGTAAGGAGAAATAAGCCTGATAAATGTGGAAGTGTCAATAGCAAGTAAACAGAAGATAGCCTGGTATGTCTATATATGTGTGTGTTGGAGGATATTAAAAAGATCCAAGTGAATGCAGAAGCTTGGTAAATCCAGTAACTTTTGGTCACATACTTTACGATTTTGAGTCTGAACTACATACAGAAACTGCTACAGACTGCTGAGAGTCTGACTAGCGGGAAATACTGATGCATTTGTTTCATGGTTCTAGGGGCATCTCTAAATGGCACATAGTCAACAAGAAAAAACCAGCAGTTTCTGAACAGTTTGTGTTCCTAGGCTTGCCTTCTGAACATATAAATTTTATCTTTACCTGCAGAAAGAAGATGTCAAGTCCAACCCAAAGTTTTTCCACAACACAGCAGACAGAAACCTTATATTTTTTTCTGAAATGAGTGAAGAGGTAAGTAGGATTTTTAACCTTATTATAATTAGGGGAGTTTGGTGTCTCTGTCAAGAAACATCGCCCTCCAGCTTTAGGTGTGGGGGGCAGGGGGAAGCAGCCAACTGCATTTGGGCACCAGAGTGATAGGAGCAATGAGACATTTTAAATAAAATAAAAACCCTGTGTTATGACAAGTGACTAAAACCCACAAATGAATGCAGAAGTCTGCTATTTAATGTAGTGTATGCTGATATTTAAGCAGGTTTATATCTGTCAAACAAGCCTCTTTTCTAAGACTGGCACAGACTGTTCTGCGTTTGGTTTCCAGAATCAGCAAATTACATTGGCAGAACAAAGCTGTCATATTTGGTGGTATTTTGTTACATCCATTATCTCACTTAAGTTTAGACATCTCTTAGCAAAATCAGATCCCACTTAAAGACTGCCTTATTTTGCAACATTAAACAAAATGACAGGCTGCTTGAAAAAAAAAAAGTTCATTAGCAAGCAATGAGTTGGTGGAAAAACTGCACGGCTGCTTCAGATATGAAGAATGAAAGCATGAAATGCTGTAACCTTTCCACAGCGGGCCAAAAGCATACATCAAGACTGTATTTGACTAAACAAGGGTATTAAATGGCTTCAATAAACAGAATTAAATGGAATGAAAAAAATTGAGGATACTTTGGATTTGATTAAGGAGGTGTTACCTCAAGACCTGCTTGGAGAGGGGTGGTACCATGAACCACTTATGTCTCAGTAGTAACACAAATGGGTCAGTCATAAATAGTGATATTGGAAAGTCTTTGCCAGCCAGAAGACAGTAAGTATACAGCAAAACTGCATGTAGGGCATACCCCTACACACCCTTGTCTTTGAAAAGGAAGGTTGTGGCATGGTATGTAGTGTTTCTTTTTGTTTTATTTTTCTGAGCCTGCTAGGGGTCAGTTTATCTTGAAAAGTGAAACTTGATTTTAATTCAGTCTTCAGAAGGATAAAAAGCCAGCTGCTATCCTGCAATTAGAGGCTGAGGGTAATGTTGGTGAGTTGTCACACTCTGGTTTATGTACAAACCAGAGTGATAGAGCAATAAACAGCTTCCCATTTCCTTGTCAACTTCTTGTTTATGTCCTTGTAATAACAGACATGTCCTGGTCTGGCAATGAGGGATAAGGCACCTACAACAGAGGGGAAATGACAAGTATTGAGAATACTTCTTTGAGATGGAGATAGAGCATTGCAGATACCTCTCTCCTCAGCTTTTCAAGCTAAGCTTGCAAACATCCTGGCTGTAATAAGGCAGTCATCTATAAAGTAGCTGAGGAAACATGAGGGTAAAAGCCATACTGTGCCCCCAGGGGAAGGTACTACCAAATAAAGGTGGTTCTGCAAGGCAAAAGTATCCCAAGCACATCCAAGGGCCTTTGCCAGGGCAGAGCTATGTGCAGATAAAGGTTTCCTTCCATGGCACCTAACACTGAGGGAAGCAGGAGTCAGAACATAGATAGATCTATTTTGGTCACTTATTCAGAGTTTTTAACCTCACAGGATAAGAAGTCTTTGGAAAAAATTACTAGATGCTCAAAAAAGGTTGATTTCTATGTTATTCTATTGTCTGCAACCTAAATAGCACCAAGAGTTGCAGTGGTATTAGGGACCCATAATTACAGGGCTTGGGGAGTGACCTGTATTTTCTGGTGTTTTGAATTCACTTCAGCTGCAATAACACAGATGAGAAAAGAACTTGCTGGCCAACCCTACCATTTTGTCTAAATTCACACTTTGGGGCATGCTCTGAAAAAGCAAGACTCATGATTGCTTATGAGCATCCTAGGACTCCCTCTGTTGCCCCATTCACAAGCATATAGACAGTTAGTGTCTACTGAGATGACCAGATGATCTAGAGCTGACTAAAACAGTTAATAAAGATAATTCAAAGTTTTGGACTCAGCACATTAACAAATTCCAGCTAAAAAACATGCTTGGATGTGTGCATGTTTATGCACACACATGTGTATTAAGGGGGGCAGGAGAGAGAAGTTGCTTTTTTCAGAAAGTGAATAATGTCATCGTTGATTTAATTAGCAAATTCTAGATGTGCTGACAAAGGAAATTTTCTTGGGAGATGCACTGTGTTGTGTCAGTGGTCTAAATGAATAGGCTGAGCTGAGTTCATGGTAATAACAGATGAACAACACAACTCACCAAACCTCAAACAGTGCATAAATCAATTTGCTGGGAATTAACCACTTGCTTTAAAATTAGGGGTTACTTGACAGGGTTTCAGTGATTAGGTTGTCAGGGACCTGTATTTCTAGCTGGGATTTATCTTTCATGATATAAGTATATCCCCTTACAGGCAACCGAGTGAGTAGGGGTAGCAATCCAATGCACCAGGCTAGTTAGGCAGCACGGCTTTATTCTTTGTAAGTACTAGGAGGCATTTGGAGGTGGACAAAGGAGGGCAGAACAGCGACACTTATCAAAAAGAAAATGTGCTGGCTTTGTGAACTACTAATAATGCCCAGGATATTAGTAGGAGAACTGTGAATGAGGGGAAGCATTTCAGAATCCCTGTGCATCACATGGCCCTTCTGTGCAATAAGGAGCTTAACAGTTTGTTAAATGAGATGCCGAAAAATGTTCAATTATACAGAGAAATTAATGAAAAGCAGTAAGCCATTTGGAGGTCACTTCATCTTCTGAAAGTTGAGCATTCGTGTAGTACACACAGCCGGGGCCACCATTTTTATGATTAAACTTATATTCCCATATACTTCAAACAATGGCAGATGGTAGACAGAGCACTGAGATTAGGTACATATGGTAAAACGTGGGGGTAGGGGGGGAGGTTTGGGATAGACAAAGCGAAGGATCACAGGCTCTGATGGACAAATCAGAATGTAAAAGATCAATAAGACGTTCATAGAAATTGGCCCAGGAAATACCAGGTGTCATCTGTCAGGTCTATTTATTGCAGAATTCCTGCTTTATTTTACTTAGATAGTGGGGAATGTTCATCCCCCTCACTCTCCTTTTACTGGTGATGTCTTTCACTGGTCAGGTACACTTATTTTCAGATGGGTTTTCTGATTATTTCTCAAACAGCTTTGCAGAATGATTATCCAAGATGTTCCAGTGGTATATTCCAGTTAGCATGATCTCCTTTTGGGTTGATTCACAGCTTGAATCCATTCCCCTTATGGCAATGGCTCTCAAGTCACCCTTTTTCTTTGGAAAAAGAGATGTGAGGAGTGCCAAAGGGAATACCATACATACATCCTCTATTCAATTTCTGATGCAACCAGGAATCTAAAACCAGGAATAAAATTGTACTGTCTGAAAAATAAAAGCTGGAAAGCTCAAAAGTAGTTAATGAAAGATTTTTCAAAGCAGTAGAATGCTACTTGCTTAACATTACCACAAACATGGCTGGTAAACACATGTGCCTTCTTTAGAGCTCCCTTGTCCATCCTGTCCTGGAGGAAAGTGTTTTTCTTCTTTAGCTTTCTTTTTCTCTTCCTTTCAATTCTCAGCCTCACACCAACCAAATTTGAGCATTTTGAGTGTTTACCTATGTCTTACCATTCTTTCTTCAGCTGATGCTTCTTGTCCCCTCCTCCACAGCTACTTTCTCATTTTCCCTGTCCATAGCTTCAGTCTTACTGTGATGCATTTTTCATTCCCACTCCCTTCTCACGTGCTGTATGAGTTTCTGCTTTATTTAACATTTCCTGCTGCTTCTCTTTGATCACCTTTGAGAACGCAATAATTACTTCTAGGCTTTCTGGGCCCTGGATGTTGTACATGCCTTGATCTCTCACTTCTGCCCTTTCATTTGCAGTAACTCATTCTTAGCTGCGTTGTAGGCGCTCGTTTGCAGTCACTGGTTTACCTTCATTTGAACTCAGAGTCCCAGAGCTCTCAGACCAAGCTGGCTGTGCAGACAACGTAGGCAAACCCAAAATCATCCAGACACTCAAACACCTATCTCTTCTGTGAGTTTAACCCTTCAAAATGCAACAGTGTACTCAATGACTGCCTTTGTAGTGTTGATTTCTACCTGAATCCTATGAAATGTTCCTGAGGTCCCAGCCGGAGTCCAAAATTGGTGTTCCTGTGGATACCAAAGCACACCCAGTGTTGTTCATCTGCAATACTTCTCACAGCCCCTGTATAAATATATCTTCCCTTGCTGAGTAGGGAGAAATCCACTAGCAGCCTGAATGAAGTAGTGGTTACTACAATGAAAGAAGTAAAATCCCCTGGCAAAGCCAGTTGGCACAATCAGGGTCATAAAATCACAACCTTTAAAATCATCCTGAGAATGGATACATTCTGTACTGCTTTCTGTCCTCGTTATGATCTCTGTCACAAGAACAAGTTATCCCTGAATCTCAGTGTCTGAGATGCTGTCTTCTCATTTTCATCAAATAATCCCTGTTCTTGTGACAAAAGATTGTAAGTAACAGGAACAAAAATGGCCCCAAATGAAGCCATTCTCATGACAAAGACTGTAATGAGAACAGAAAATGGCACAAAATCAATTCATTCTCATGACAACCTTAAGATTGTAATGAGGACAAGAAAAACAGTCTGAAATTTATCAATTCTTGTGACAACCCTGAGACAGTAATGAAAGCAGCAAATGGTATGAAATTGGTCCACTCTCATGATAGACACTGAAACAAAACCAGAAAATAGCAACACGTTTATCCATCCTTTTGACAACCCTGTGAGTGGAACAAGAACAGAAAAGGTTAGGAAAATTAACCCATTCCTGTCACAAACAATCTGATAAGTGTAATAACCAATTGTCCTTTCCAAATGGTATAATTCAGCCATTTGAGCACTGGTTTCATACAAAACTGGAGTAGTAATTAAGTTTCAGAGTGTCTTTGGACTCAACTTATATTTGGTTTAGGTATAAAGTAACAGGAGTTCATAGAAACTGAAGAAGGCATGCAAGGTGGGTTTACACCCACTGTTTGGAGAAACACTGCCTCTTCAGGATGCCTTTTGCCAATGCTGGTTTGACCAGCATAATTTTATTTAGTTTCTTTATGTCTATTCCTGGAATCCACAGACCTCAATTACTGAAGAGAAGGGAGTTTTTTAGTCCCAGCTTCCATGACCCTGTGAAGCATTCATCCAGTGCCATCCCTCTGCAATCATGGATGAGATGATTACATGTGGATGACATCACACATACTTGTGTAAAACATCAACAGGGGCAAGTGCAGAGGGAGACAGATTTCTCCTCAATATCTTTGAAGGCAGGCTTGGTTGCATATAAGAAACTGGGATATGGCAAAGGAAAATAAAGTAAGGGATGTGGATAAAGGCCTAGGGAATACAGTGATTAGTGGGTAAAAGATGATTTGGGTGAGCAAATGAGTATCCAGAAATTATCAGCATCTGGGGGAAAAAAACCCAACAATAGAAAAAAAAGCTATACAGAATTAACAAGTGATTAAAAATCAGAAGGTTAATGGCAGATGGGAATAGGCAAAAGTTACCACTGGGATAAGCTCAAATATAAAAGCAGGTATGTGTGCGACATGAAAGAGGAGAAAGCAGGGAGTAAGGGAAGGAAGGTGGATAGCCTGTGGATTGCCAGCTTGTGCAAACAGAAGGAAAAAGACTGAGCAGGAGACTGATGCACTCAACTGCAAATGGCCACCACAGGGAAAGAAGCAACGAGGCCTGCAAGCTAAAAAGCAAATTCTCACTGAATGCAAGAAATCTGGTTGGGGGGGATGGGGAGAGACTTAAAAAGACCTCTGTCTCTTTTTGTGTCTTTTTCCAGCAACTCCAGCTTTCTTTTCTACCTGTAGTTAACTGTGAGTGCAAATGATATCATTAAGTTATCTAGCTATCTGACTGCACCCACTAGTCAGTGCTGGAAGGCTAAATCCTATCACTTGCACCCAGGGTTAATGCACTGGAGAGAATTGAGGGTGCCAAGTAGATTCCCCTAGAATTGGAGGCTGAGCTGAGGCCAATATAAAAATATATCCCAAGCGTTTAGCTGGCACTCTCACACCACTTCGATGACATCTGACCTTTGCTTCTGTGCACGTGTGTTTTTGAGCTGCCCAAGCAGAGAGGAAATCATTTTGAAGCCTCCTGCTATGAAAGCGAGTATCTCCCTGAGTGGACTGACTGTCCTCTGAAAAAGTGTAAATGCTTAACCTCAGTCAAGTAGGCTCAAAGGGCAACACATTGCATTGCTGGAGGAGGAACAGAGAGGGAGAAAGTGTCAGCACATACATATGGGAACTATTCCCTGGCTTCCTCCTGGGCTTTTGCTACCTTTTGTATTCACTCTTCAGATTTACAGTCTATTGGCACCTGCCCATGCTACAGGAAGAGCTCCCATGCAAAGGCATGGATTTCATTATGCTTCCTTTTAAAATAAAAAACCAAACCAGATCTCCACATAAAAAGTGGTCTATCTCTTTAAAAAAAATCCTAAAAGAAATCATTTGTGAGAGTCACTGTTGCCCCAGTGCCAGCTTTATGCCTTCGACTAATGCGCTTCTCCAGGAACAGTCTTTAAATGAGAAGTTACGGCTGCTTTTCTGATTGAAACAAACTAGTGTTGATTGCTGATCAGCCATCTGTAAAGGAGGGCATCTCAGGAAGGATATGAGCTAATGAAAAAATGGACCTGATTTGAAAGTGTGATGTGCTTCATGCCACAGGCCAGTCTGAGTGGCATGAGATTATATCAGTGCAAGTGAGAGGTAGATTGAGAATAAGTAACTTCTGTCTTAAAGATTAAATGGCAAATTTGCTATTAAATGTGAAAGACATAAAATGGAATTAACGCTTTGAGGGTGTTAGCTGTGGTTATATACACTCTGCAAATGGCACTTCCATCCTGTCACTTGCATTGTCAAACTGCACACTCTTCTCATTGCAGCTCAATTAATACTCATTCAGAAGTATCAATTAAAGAAATGAGAAATGAAGTGTTGACCCTTAACAGCCACCCACACATCACCCACTTCACAAGCACATTTTGTGTGGCATTACTTCTCCAAATGACCTTTGTAACTGATAAAATAATATTGATGAAATCATTAGGTTTCTTGGTAACCAATTGATAATTTTCTCCTGGGTTGCTTGGTGCTGATAACATTACCCTTGCTGTAGCTAAGAGACAAATGCTGTCACAGAACTGAATGGGGCTCACTGGGCATTCCTGCATTTTATCCCCTAAATTTCCAAAAATCCCCAGAGCACATCTTATGAAGAAATCCCAGAATGTTTAAGTTGTAAAGGTAGCCATTGCAGGGTTGTTATGATTTGTCTCATTATTACATTGCCTCCAGATGTATGCTCTTCTTTTGTGACATGATAGGAAGTGACAGAAGTAAAGACTCAGTATAGATTGGGATCCAAACTGCGATGTTAAACCAAACAGCCAGAATTTGGAAAGGATTTGGTTTAGATTTTTTTTTTTTGACTGGGACTGAGGCCAAATACAAACTTTCCAGTGATATCAATTTTTAAGCACCCCAAAATCTAACCCCTGAAGTTTTGGGGTCAAATGCACCTCTAAATGTGTCTATTGAGGTATAGATGAACTTAAAAGGTTGAGTGGGGTATTTGCTTGTATTTCTGAGTTCTCTTTCTACCCCTAATTAATTTTCTTTCTTTTTCTTTTGCCAAATGATTCAACCTATTCTTGAAATTCCAGCTCATTCAAATCTCTGGGATAGCTGTGGATGGAGATTACTTTTGCTATACAACTCCCTTGCATAGCTAGATCTTTAGTCATTTGATTCTTTTTTTAATTTCTTTGAATGCTTTTGATTGTGTGGGTGTTGCTGTACATGCCAGTATGCTTTGTGTCAGTTCTTTTCACTGCTTTGCCATTTATGCTTCGTACCAATTCCTTTCATTGTTGTGTGACATTAAATATTTTCTTGCAGGTCTTAAACTCATCAAGCACATTGTTGGACTGTTTTATTGTTGTTGTTTCATGTTTGGTTTTTTTATTTTTTATTTTAGTACAGATCACATGAAAAGACTGTAATCCTAGTTTGATCCTACCTCAGTAGTAGGGAGGCCTCTTTCTGTGACCTTTGCACTGCACACAGGCATTCAATTTTGCTGGAAGATGGCTTGCTAAGTCTCCAGTCAAGCCTAAATTAAATGACCAATGCATATATGCTGCATTTTTTCATTATTATTCATACCATCACCAAGGCAGACTGTCATAGTTTTCAAACAATAGTGCTTGCAAGTCAAGATTTTCAAAGCTGCTTTAGGGATTCAGTTACCCTACTGCCACGAAGTTAAGTGAGGTTGTTTTGAGATTCTCAGTCTACTGTAGGGAGTGCATGAGAAGAACCTTATTCATGTAATACATGCTTTCCAATGCAGACACCTTGTGGAGGGGCCCTGCAAAGCGGCAGGCAGATGAAAATGGAAGGGCTCGACAGTGTCCTGTCAAAAGAAATCATACATTTTGCAGGCTGGATTTTCAAACTCTGCTTATTTTGGTAACACTCTCTTTTTCGGTCCAACCCGTCTGGAATGGAGACCTAGAGATTGCAGTGTTACCAATGGCTTAAGTTAATGCTGCTAAGCGTGGTCTGTAGGAAGACTCTCCTGCCACTTGTTTGGGCCCCATCAAGTCCAAACTGTTCATTGGTGATTTCCAAACTGAGAACTGGCTTTCTTCCATCATGGATGCGACGGAGGTACAGAAAATGAGAAGAAACTAATAAAGGTGAACCAAAGAATTTGGAATTGGGCAAAACATATAAATAAGCCTAAGAACAATGACATATGCATTACACTGTGGCTGAGAGCTCAAAAGAAGAATGTCACAAAATGCCAGGCACTGTGTCTGCAACTTAATCATCACCCTAGTTCCTAATCTGCATAGCACTGTCTCTATGATGTCATTACTTTTCATTTTAGGACCCATGTCTGGTTCACTGCAAAGGACATCGTGTGCTCTGGTGATGTATCTGAGCAATGTGGTGACTGTAGGCGGACATCCTCATTGCTTGTGTTGTGAGAATGAATAAATGTCTCGTGCCTGGAATAAGGAACGCGGGAGAAGAAAACATTCATCTGTAGAGCTCTGTCAAAGGTGGACATTGTGCAGAACTGGATGTCCAGAGGCGTCATGTCCAGAGATTTCATCTGTTGACAGGCAAGTTACTTCCATGGGAAGCCTGATTTTTTTGGGTCAGAGATCTGGTTGTTAGAGCTGCAGACTTCCCACAAACATGTGTGAGGTAGAGATGATCTCTGCTCTAAACAGAGAAAGTATTGTGAACATGCCAAACACTCTAAAAATCAGACTGTAATTTCTTGAGTCAGGAATCCCAAATTAACTGATACATTTGAGAATGTTCATATCAGTCTCTGCCTCTGTTTTTATGCATGTAAACCAGAGACAGTGATTTCACATTTCTTAGTAGTATTATCATGAAGATATAAACACAGAAAAAAAATATAAACAACTGTTATGATGTCCCCACAAGAAGAAGGATAGAAGAAAACAATAGGTTTGTATCCAATGTAAAGTTGGACATTTCATGAAACCACAAGCAGGATAAAGCTAAACTGTAATACTGAAAAACAGCCCAGTTTCATAAGCCTTGTTTTCTATAGATGAGGAAAAAATTTAAAAAAAAACCATAAGACATAGTAATGTAATTAAGGACTGTGCAGTGGCACATAGGCAAAAAGAAGTCAAATAAAAGTTTGTTACTTTAATACTGATTCCTTATATTTTCTGGTGAACCTGAGCATTTTTGGATGTGTTTTTTTAACTTTTTTAAAATATGTGATTACAGATACTTGCAGGTATACCTAGATACTCACACTTAATATATAATGAGATTTGTACTTACTTATGTATGTTTTTGTAGGTGCTGAAGGGAAACTTTTCCATCTGGTGACCAGAATAACCTGTTGGATTTAGCATCTTACTTACACTGTGTGTGTAATGACTCAAGGGCAAAATTTAGAGGCACTCATCAGAAGAAAATGATATCTGTAGAGGATGGAAAATGAAAAAATATTCTTTAGTAATTTAAAAAAAATCTTTCTGAGCCATATTTTTTTTGTTCCTGGAGGTACCATTGTAGAGCTCTGCATAACCACTGGTATTGGCTATTACAGGGATGAAGCAGGGAAAGCCAGGCTGATAGATAGACGGAGCTGCATTACAGACATTTTCCATAGTCACCCCTCTGAGGATGAAAGCATAAAAGAATGTGAAGGTGAAACTTAAAATGTGTATGGATGTTCCTTTTATCTAGGAAAGGACAACTAACAAAGCAGTTGGAGCACGGTATTTTCTTTGCGGGCGCTCCATCAGGTTTATAATGACACATCTTGGAATAGGAGAGTCACAGTGGACTCCCTTGCTTAACTATCATCATCACTTATCATTTGCAAAATGGAAGGCTTTCTGATCCTGTGTCGGTGTGCGTGACTCACCCTCGGTGACTGACAGAGAACAGGCGTTCTCTAAAGCAGTTTCAGCTCCTACTTGAGCCCCTGTGCACCACGCAGCACAGGAACACAAAATACAGCAGCAAGATGTATGATCCCCTCCCCACCTCAAGGTGAGGCCCCAGGCCTCACCCTCACCCTTGGTTTTATGGCCAGAACCACACTGCAAGCTGTTCTGGCAGACCAGGAATTATTCAGAAATGTTAATTGAGGGACATATTGCTCCAACTGCATCTCTCTTTGGTTTTGGATTACTTCCAAACATGAACCACAAATGGATCATTTCCAGCATAAGGTTGGGTTTACTTGCATCATGGACGGGGATAGCACTCTTGTGAGACCTTGCACTTTTGAGGACTGTATGACTGTCTGAGGAGAGGATGAAGAAATTGATTATACAGACTGCCCAAATTACAAATCAAACTGAGTTTAGCTTTTGGAAGGCTTATTCAGTCTGAGACAACTACCTCTGATATCTTCTGCTCACCATAAAAGTGCTAAGTAAAAGCTATTTCCAGAACAAAGGGTCATGAATAAATGGATTGGTTTAGGGAATACACAAGTGAAACTGTCTTACTGGTAGAGTATTTAAAATTTGGACTGATTGCCACAGGTGATGTGAAAATCAAGATCTGCAGGGACAAGACATAGCGATTTAACAAAGAAGGATTTACCTCTTCTGTGTAAGGAATGAGCTCTTTATATTTACCATACTGAGAAAGGATCGTCCTCACATGTTACCGATATTATACCACCAGGTTTTGTGGATAATACGGTGGATACTCAGCCCTCTGGGATTACTCCCTAGTTATCAAGTCAAACGCTTCATGAGACACTGTTAAATGCCTGAAACTACTGGACTAACAAGGGAACCTCTTCCTCACCCTCCACCCTTAGGAGCACGTGGCCTGGGCTGAAGCATCAGCAATTTGTAAGCCACTGGCTGTTTGAGAAAGCTTTTCCTTTCTGATTCATGCACATTCACAAGATGTTTGCACCTAGATAAACTCACTGGCACTCCTTGAATTATACAGGTCTGTTAGTGAAAGCAGGTGTCAGGGGGGGACTGAGAACTCCAAAGGAAAAAAAAAAGGAAAATCAGCAAAATAATTCCTGGGATAAAATTTTGAATTCTCTTTGCTGCATTTGCACTCTTGTTCACTCCCCATGAATATCATAATGAATGACTTGGCTCATAAGATTGCTTGTGGAAATAGCATTTTTAAATGGAGAACAACCATATCTGCTGAGAGCACATATAAAACTTTTAAATGGGAGCACCCTACCCAGAAAAGCACCTATCAGCCAACCTGGAAGCAGAAATGAGGCCATGTGATATGTTTGTTCAGACAAAACTAGCCCAGGCAGCTACAAACTGGTGGTGAAGAAGCTGCAGAACAAGAAATATTTGTATAAATTATTCATTGTGGATCATTTCAAATAATGAGCAAATCTGAGAAAATAATGACCCATTCACACACAATCCGCATGGAGAAAAAAGCAGCTAAAATTGATAAAATTCTTTGTTACAAATTATTTCCTCTGCACTGGGTGTTGGCATAACAGACTCTGAAGCCTGACAGTGCTGAAATAATTAAAATATTAAAATGGCTCCATTTTAATCTTTGATCACATATCTAGATCACGTTGCAGAAATGTCATGTTTACTCATGACTCATAATGAAGAAATGTAGAAATGTCATTATTAGAAACCCTGTTTTTACTGCATCACGTATCAAAATTTGCAGGCAAACCATTACATTTCCTTCTTCATTTTGCAGCATTTGTTTCCCAGAGGAGCTGAGGCCCACATTTTCAAAACCAGAGGACCTCCTTATACAGGAAATCTGAGCTACCAGATGGCTTTCACTTTCCTGCCACCCACCACCCAATATTTGGGATTACTCCAAAGTCTCTGCCAGATTCCTACTTCTCCCCTCTTGCTCTAGAAGCCTGGCTCCCAATTTTATTGCACCCAGAAACTATTTATGATCAGTTTTGTAGCATAGATTGAGAAAGAAGTGATGAAAAACTTACCGCATTGCACTACTCTTCTATCTGTAATGCGAAAAATTTCCTTCTTCAGCCCAGTTTGACTGCCTTGAGGAATAGGATAAGTGCAGCCAGTTCAACACAAGTGGGACCGAGGACCTGCTGCAATTCCTGCACTGATAGTGGTGACATCACTTCCATTTGGAGCAGTATGGCTGAGATCAGCATAGTGAGGAGGTCAAGATGAAATGGGCCACAACCATTTTTCCTGAGCCCCAAAAGAGCAGCCCCTAAGGAAGAGAAATTATCTGCTCTGCTCAAAGTCCTACAGGTCCTCAGGGTATCTTTTGATATTCAGCAAGTCTAGTGGAGTTGAAAGAGCAAAGGTATTGTTCAGAATCAGAAAGACCTAAATGAAATCATGATAACAGCAACAAAGAGGAGAAAAAAATAAGTAAGTAACTAAAATTAGGCATGCTCAAGAGAAAGGAAGTAGCAGGTGTTTGCATACCAGCACATCTGTTCAGAAAATGCTCCTTTAAATCCAGATTATATATAAATTTTGAAGCCTGAACTCTCTGAGTAATTAAAGATTTCTACTGCATTTCTTTCAGGAAAAAGCTAAAATAGACCAAGGAAGAAAATATTTAGTTTTATAGGAAGGGTAATATGAAATTCTTCCTTGTGTTTTCCATTTCACAACTGGATTTCTGCACAAAGTGCTTCACATTTTGGGACCATTCAGCTGAAAAGCTGGAATGTGCAAAAACATAGCTGTGCAAGCACTGAGGGGATCTGACGGAAATACCACAAGCTCAGTCACTCTGTTCTCATGATTTTTTGGTTTGGATTCTTTTAATGATGTTGACCAAGGCACCACCCAATGAAGAAGCACCTTGTACTTCCATTGGGTTCTTGAGGTAGACTTAGGGTTGTTGTTATTATTATTTACAGGATCCCTGGCTAGCCCACCACAGGACAGTGAAAACTTCCCATTTCTATTACAGTTGGCAAAAGGAAGTTCTTTCTCATGATAATAATTCATATTAGTGCCCTGGCTGAAAAGTTAAATTTTTTGGCCTTTTATAGTCTGGCAAAACATCAAGTTTTGCTACTTTTGGTTTCTGCAAGAAATTATCCTCACAGTTCCACTCAATGATAATTTGTGTCTTCTTACCAGAAAACTAGATCTATGTCACTTTTACAAAGGTCAGTGAATTCCAGCTCTAAAACATCTCTAGGAATACAAGTCTGGCAGGGAAGAAGGTATTATACAGGATCCCATTCCATTACAATTCATTACCTCAGTTTATTCAAGGACTGATGCCATGCAAGCAGTAAAACTAGTTTAGCTTTTCACAGGCTCACTTATCTTTATTGCTTTTTTCCTTGGTTTAAACCAGTGACCCATGGCTCGTAGGACCTGTGCAACATGCCAACACATCCGACGCTCTGCTGGTGTACTTGATGCAGTACAAAATGCTCTGCAGAGAGAAGCTCTGCAGTAATCCTTGCTATTTGCTGCATAGCATGAAGGCCGCCCATGTGTCCACTCTTCTAGAGACGCTGGAAGAGGAGGAGGAGGAATGCTGAATATGGTTTTCAAATGAAATACTGTGAAATGTTTTCAAGAGCCCCTGATTCTGTTTAAGCAACATATTTACTATTAGGTTTTCATTACCATTAGAGGAGCTTTTTGAAGTAGCTGGTTTCATGAACACATTGATTCCCTGCTACTACTGACCCTGCCTGGTAACACTTTCGTTTAAATGTCCATTACTATTTACATTAACTAATGGTTAATTACAACGGAATTCCTGGGGAAGTGCATAAGACAAGACATAAGAACACCAAATGAGTGCATTAATGATTGGTGCTATCACAGTGAATACCAAATGATTTCATAATGACTGGGGAGGTAATATATAATGGAAAGAATTGTTCCCTATTTGATATACTCACCACAGAACTAGGATTCATTCTTGGACGTCATTCAACTGCAACATAGCCTGGAGGCCTTTTTCAGTCCTGCAAGGAACTTGCACTGAAGCTCAGTCCACACCCTTGCAGAGCAAGACATGTGTTGGAATTTATTTTTTTATTGCTCATTGTTATGAGTTGCTGCTATGGCCCAAAGGGCAATAGCTCATACTCAATGCTGGAGAGAATCTGAGTTTCAGAACGTCACTTGGCCACTACATTTGAGGGAATATTCAACCTAGAGTACAAGAGGAAATATTTTTACCAGAAGGGACTAAAAAAATGTTGTTCTGGGCTTAGGTCTCTTATAAATGCTAGTTACCACAACCTTCCTACTGTAGTCTGGGGTGAGTTTTTGTAGGACATCCATCATCATGGCATCAGAGGACCAGGGTGACAAACTCATGCATAATATCTATGATGTGTTTCTTTCTCTTCATTGGGGGATTTTGCCCTAACGAACTCACCATAAAATGAGTTCCAGTCCTAGGAAGCAGGACAGATCTTCAGGGAGGTGTGTACCTGTGTTAATAGGCAATGGGGGCATATAAGATTTGTTGACATTTGATGCTGTAGAACATGCCCATATGGAACTAAAGCCAAGATTTTTGTTTTAAATTATGTAGCAGATTTGTTTAGCTCTGGGAAAAAAAAAAAGTTTCCATTCAACCGGATAGCAATAGAAGTTTAGATTTCTTCTGTCTAACTATCCAAGTAAAACACCAGCTTCTATTCCAGTATACTTGGAAGAATAAGGAGAGCAGGTGAGACACCCAATCTACAGACCTCTGAAGTCATTTAGAGTCTGTTCTTTGGATGAAACTCTATGTGACGGACGAAGTGCTGCACAGCATAACCAGGAATTCATTGTGTTAGGAGAAAAGCCAAACACTAGTAGGCACTGATAAGTGAACTGGCCTGTAGCAGAGTGGTGAGTGTCCCTGGCACTGAATATCTTGGCGGCAAAGACTATACATTTGCCAGTTTCGCATTCAAAGAGTGGATTGACAAAATAATCTGATGGGTCTCTTCCCTCTTCAATTTCTGTGATTTAAGAGGAGGAGTCTGTGTTTAGTAACCAGTGGGCTCCAGCTCCACAGGAACAAAAGCATTAAATGCAATGTTTCTGATAGCTACAAATTACCCCATGACTACTGTAGCGCCTGGGACTTTCTGGCGACCCACCGCGAGAGCTAATGAAGATGCCCTTTTATAAAGCGCAGGATTCCTGGCAGTTATTTTTAATGGGTCATGCTGTGTTAGAAAATCATGCCTGCAAGATTCCCCGGAGTGGCAGTTGGGATGATATTACTTTCAATGAATCACAGCAGCCACCATAAGGGCAGGGCAGTATCTATGGCAGCAGCACCGAGCAATGGCGCAGCATCAAATGAACGGCTCAGCTGGTGACATCTGGCCCCTCTGATCATAACAAATCTGTAGTGCGCAGTACTCCAAAGAGTCCATCCTTCAAGATGATATGTTAAAATTGGGTGTCTTTTTCTCTTCGTCTTGGGTGACTATTCAGGCAGGCATGAGAGATCCTATTAAAAAATGTGGGAAGCAGTGGATGAAGTGGGCTTCTAGGTTCATCTTTCCACAGTTAACAATAACTTCACCTAATAACTGAATTTGGTTATGGGAGAAATGTCTTAGCTTTGAGAGATGCTCAGAGTAGGCAAAAAGATTCTGCTGTAGGCATGAAGTACTTTGGGTTTTTGTACCTTTTGGCTTTCTCTCCCAAGGCTGGGTGGGATTCTAGAAGGAAAAATAACCTAATGTTGGGCATTGCTTTCCAAACATGAAATATCATTACTAATATCCCGTCTCACTGACCACTTAATTGTATCAGGGGATGTTTTCCGCATGCTTGCCAGTACCTTCCATGAGAGAGAATTTTCTTAGTGATACTCGGACATTGTGAAGGCAAGAGGTGGAACAGTCTGTGACAAATAATGAGAGTGAAATGCCAACCTTTGAAAGGGCTTTGCTTTCCCTACACTGAGCGCTTTAAAAAGCCATCTGCTTGCTTGAAATGGCTGCAACACATGGTGCTCTTCCCCAATCCAATATGTGCTGCAAATTGTAGGCACATGGATCCAGTCAAGGACACAGTGTCTGCCTTAACTTTGGATCTCCTTGGTGTTGTCAGTAGGAATCTTATCCTTAAACTTAGCTCTTGTGTGTGTTAATTATTTCCTTCTCATGACCAGCTGGCAGAGTGCTTCAGCACCTTAAGTTGCTCAATTTGATCTTTGTGCTCAGGAACAAGGTAATTAAGCAAGCTACAATTTACGGAAATGTATTTGCCTTGACTTGTTGCAAGTCTTTAGACAGCGTTCCATCCTAAATCATTTGATAATGTAAGATGCTCTGTGCAGTTCCCCCACTTGACTGAGGGTTAGTTCAACAGGTCACAGAATCAGTAATTGATTCTCAGTGTGTCTCTGTTGGTTTTATTACAATAATGAGGACCATCTTTTTTCATCTCTGCTAACACGTTACCAAAACCATCAGCTTCTCAGTTTGGTGTCAGGATGACTTTGACAGGTTGTTAGCAACTATGTGATGTACAGAACATCACAGAGATCTCTCAAACTGTGTTGCTGTGTACCTTAGAGAGCCTTAGGTGGTCACAAAATAAGTGAAATCATTTCAGAGAAAAAGTTATAGCAACAATTGAAAATATTCCTACAGTTTTGATATCCTAATGAAGAAGTTATTTGTGCCAGTTTGTATTCTTGATCTCTGAAGAATATTCTATTTCACAGGAATTGGTGACATTGCAAAGTCGCTATGCTGAATTTACCAGAGATTAAAAACTTGAGGAAAACAACTTAATAACTTTCCTCATCTCCTAAGGTTGTTTCTTTTTTTTTTTTTTGTAGGACATACTAGTTAAGACACGAGGATCTTAAAAGACTTGTGGGCTTTTCAGAATGAAAACAGCAAAGAAATAAAGAGATGAAAGTTAGAAAGGCAGCTCTACAGGATTGCCACTACTCCTTAATTCACCTATTTGTCTGCAGCACCCCCAAATTTAAGAATTAAAACAAAGTGAAAAAAGGGCATAAAAATCTACCCCCCAGTCCAGATAAAACTGCCTCATCAACATTCAATCTGGGTTTATGTAACCTACAGCTTTTGGTTTTGGATTCTTGAATTATGTTGATGCTTCTGAGCTGCTTCAAGATGAAGTTAGCATAATGTGGATAATACAAGGAAAAGAAGTTTAAACAACTCCTGGACTAACATTGCTGAGAGGTCTGATTGCAAAACCAAGAAAAAGGCACTGTCACTTGAAAACAATGAAGCACAATACTTACGTCTTTATACACTAAAACAGTTTTTATGTACATGCTACTAATGAAATGGATTCAACAATGTAGTACTTTTATGGTCCATTTTATGACTAGGTAATTATATATTTTACCTAGTCTAAATTAATTGCCATTTTACTGTTCTTTGGTTTAAAGGAAAAAAAGGTATTTACTAGTATGCTGAGGAAGATTCTCAACACAATCTCAAACCTTTTATCAGTAAGGGGAATGATGTGTAAAAAACCCTCATTCTTCCTTCCTTCAGGAAAATTTTAGCTACTTTCTGGGGACATTTCTCTCACAAAGCCACTCCGGGCTTTCCTGGTGTGCACTATCCCTTGGAACACAAGAGGCAATGAATGTTAGTGAGGCTTTTGGGGTCTCACAGAGGTGGCAGCAGACAGAGTCAGATATTTGCAGACAGACCTTGGGTGAGCCCTGGGTATGGTTGTGGTTCCAAATTCAGCAGCACACACACACGTTGACTGTTAGACTCAATGAGAATTCTGTGATGTGTAATTAAACATGTATTTATCTACTGAACTTTCAAGCTGAATCAAGACCCAAAGCCATGAAGGAGGAAAATATTTTCCTCAAAAGTATGAATGTTTAGCCTCTACATAAACACGTAAACTCTGCCACATGTGACCTGATAGAACATCAGTATTTTATCTATCTATCTATCTATCTATCTATCTATCTATCTATCTATCTATCTATCTATCTATCTATCACCTATCTTATCTGTCTGTCTATCAGGAGACTGACAGTCTTTTTTTCCCAGAAGTCTGGTTAGGTACAAGCATACTCAAACAATTTTACACCCAATCTAATATTATAAGAAATGAACTGGATGAGAGAGAAATGAAAAAAGCAGCAAATTATCTCTTGTCAGAGGAGATTCAAATGGAGGGAAAGAATCACATTGAGTATTCCAGGATCAGAGATACCTAAATAGGAAAAAAAATTATTATGTCTTCTGAACCGTTTTCCTGCCACTGAGGGACTGTTCCCCCCAAATGACTCTTTTATTTTGTTTTGCTACCTACATATAACACGTAGATGGCTTTTACTGCTTTTCTTGAGAGATTCAGTTGCAACAGAGCTCTCTTTTTTTTTCCACACAAGTGTAAACATCATTAGCTTTCTAAACATTATGGAAGTATTGAAAGCTCATGAGAAATTCTGAAGATTATAGAGGAGAAAGAAAGCCCACCTGTGGCGTCAGGAAGGAGCCACACACGCTCCACACCCACGGTCTCCTGAGCAACTTGGCTGCTGGCTATGAAGCACCACACTGTCATTGCTCTTGTAACTACAACCCCATTCCACAATGCTTTGCTCCCTGCAAGTCTGTCTTACATGAAAAGACTCAGGAAGAGAAACAGTGCTTTCAAAATACTTCCCAATTTACTTTAAATAATTTATCCTAAATCTGATATGTTTTTAAAGCTTTTCTCCTGGTCCCTTAAATATGAAGGTAGGCTTTGGTAGGGAATTAATAATTCTCTTACTGTTTTTATCCACCTCCCTGTTACTCTGTTGATCGCAGTAGCATCCAATTTCTATGAGCTTTTTCCTCATTAAAGAGAAAAAAACAATGCTATGACTTTGTCATTATGCATACAGGACTGGAAGTACAATATTTAAATGATCCATGATACTTTTGATTTGCAGCTGCATGCAGAGGAGGAAAAAAGGAGACTATTTAAAGCTACTGAAGCAGTCACTCTTGGTGTCTCAGCTCACCATTATTCTCTCTCCCTCAGCAAAGCCTAGTCAGACACCATCCCAAGAAAAGCAGTGCCAGCTTTGGGGAGAGCTATTCTCTGTTAAGTCTTCAGATCTTAAAGGGAGGTGGAAAACTTCACATTTTCCCAGCAGGAGAGCAGGGACTCAGTGTAGGTGTAAATCTCTGGCAGCTGATTGTTGGAGCCCACAAGCTGTACCTTGTAAATAATTCACTTAGGCACAGAAGAATCTGCATATGAGGATGAAATGTCATTTATAACTCATAGGATATTTGCTTCACTGAGAACAAGTTTCCAGCCCTTCAATTCATTAAGTAGCACTAAGGAAGAAGGAATAAAGGTGATGTAAAATAAACTCTGCTTTTGGCTTGTAACTAACAGAGAACAGTTAACAATAACCAAGATAAAAATGAAATTCTCTGGGGCAGAAGGAAGGTGGTACAGTGTTTCTCAAATAAGTCAGCTCAGTATAAATTTGACAGTTTCCTTTTTATTAACTCTGTCAGAACCTCATCCTTCACATTATTGGTACAGTTGGACTTGTAAGGAGACCAGAAGGTGTTGGAAGTGATTCCCTTTACGTATTTTTGTGACTTGGAGCAGTTTGCTTAGAGATAATACAGTGTAGTAAAACAGACCACCCTTCACTGAAATTCCATTCTATTATAAGTGATATAATTTCATATATTAGTACATTAACGACATCCTAAGCCTCTGTTTTTCAGACGCTCATAATTTTGCAAGACTTAAGTAATTTACTTGAAGTGTTTCACATGACCCAATGTTGAAAGCTGTTGGAAAACTGTTCCCCAAAATCCTCAGGTGAATAAGTGGGTTAATGGAACAGAATTAGGGAAAAGGTACGTGCTGTCTGTGTTAAAAATCTCAAAGAGAAGATGAAAAAATGGTTCAAAGGGATGCAAGAAAGGAAACTGAGACTGAAAACTGAAGCAGGATGCAGACTTGGTATTAATCATGACCTGGTATCTAAATCAGGAATGTTTAGTTTGTTCCAAGTGGAATAGTGCCTTTAAAGTCCAGGCTATTCACCTCTCTCACCTGCTACACTATCTGAGTTCTGCTTGTACAATGAATGTGGTGGGTTTTAATCCTTGCTTTTCCACTCATTACCCTTTGTCCTCGTGCCACTTTAATTGAAAACTGAAGTAAAGGTATTAGTTTAGTTTTGGGCCATTTATAGGTCTCTGCTATATTCTCACTCTATACAAGCTCCATTTCTTCATTCAATGTTCTTTTTTTATTTAGACACCTGAGGAAATGGCTCCTATTTGTTTTAATCACCTTTTAAAGGTTTAACACAGCTTAATTTTCCAGAAAACTTTCCTTTTGGGGAGATTCTCACTTCACGTCTGTATTTCCTGCCTGAGGAAATAGATTTCTTTACTGTTCAGACCCTTTCCTTCTTTGAGTCCAGGCTTCATTCAAACAGTATAATTTGAGATGGTTACACAGTTAAGTCTGCAGAATTTCCTCGCAATCTCTTTCTTTCACTTTGCAGTCTTTGTGCCCTGCTGTTCAGGTGACTTCCTTAAGTAACTTCATTAATCCCTGAGCACTCGTGTTTTCCTACTGAAGGTATCTGGCAGATAACTCACTTTGAGTGTCTTTCCTAATGAAAACATCTTCGATGTGACAATGTTCTTGGTGCTGAAGATAGGCAGTAGATTCTTCACTTTCATTTCCAGCTCCAAACCTACCTTACACTCCCTGGTGTGCAGTTTACCAGTTTGTAGATCACCTCTGGAGAGAGGTTTCCTGATTATCTGCAGTCAGACAGACCTGCTTCTTTGTGTGATTCTTAGCTGTCCCCCTTCTTCCTGAATGAAATTCTTCTTTCTGAACTTGTCACCACTACGGACATGACACTCACTACATGTCATTCTCCCTCCTTTTTCTGCTCTGGTTCTACTCTTACTTTTGGTACATAACTTTCTGCTTTGTCACTTCTTTATTTTGTCTGTTTGGAATTTGTCTCTTTTGAATTCTCTCAGGCAAAACTTCTTTCATCAACAGCTCCTTGTGCCCAATCTGCATGAATGTGTCCACATACAATGTGCTGTTTGTGCACCCGGCTGGTTTTGCTCTCTCCCTGTATTGCCCAAGTCATTGTTAGAGATGAGCTTCAACTTCTAGAGAAAGAAGAGTACCCAACCTGCTCCAACCACCATCTCCCATGAAAAATTCCTACTTTTCTGATCCCTAGTTCCCCACCTACACAGCTAAATGGCTGGTTCATTGAAAGCTTTCAGGGAATCCAGACTGATTGCTTCTTGTATATCATGGGGAGAGAGGTGTCAGTCAGTTGCTGAAATATTAACTCCAAAAGCTTGCTCCAGTTATGAATTAGGGTAACTGTCCATAGCTTGGGCAACATAAGATGTCCAGATCTTATTGATGTCACCACCAAAAAGTAAAAGAAAATGGAAGAAGGCAGGATCAGGATCACATCCATACTCTTTTTATGATTAAAGGCCCAAACAGGGAGTTGTCACCTACTGTTTTGTATTGAAAGATTAGACATGTTGGACCTTGATTTAGAAGACTGAAAATATAAGACAGTTGAGTAAATAAGTAAACGGGGCAAGCTGGGGAGGAAGGAATAAGAATTTTCACCAAATGGCAACCACACTGGCACCGATGGACACAGGTCTGAGAGACACAGAATCACGGAAATCACAGAATTAACCAGCTTGGAAAAGACCTTTGAGATCATTAAGTCCAACCCATACCAGCAGCAACATGTAAATATAGCAACAAACAGAGACGCAAATAATGAAAAAAAAAAAAAGCACACAAAAAAACCCCAACCACAAACCAACAGCTCTTTACCAGCAACAAAGAAAGAAGTAAGTAAGTAAGAGAATGTATTAATAAATAAATAGCACCTATCCATATTATTGTATCAAAAAATAATAGCAAGAAGAAAACTTCTCTGATTTAGACTTGCTAGGACAGCAGGAAGAAGAATGGGCCAGCATTAGCCAAAGGGTTTCAAGAGAAGAAGAAAAGCATATGAAATATATTAAGAGAACAAAAAATATGGAGCAAAAGTAGGCTCGTTAATAAATGAGGAGGAAGATTAAATCAATGATGCTTCTAAAATGGGTAAACTACTGAAATGCTTTATAAAAATCTTTTAAACAAGAAAAATAAGGGCAGGAGAAATGGATAATTAAGTAGCAATAACGACTTTGTCAAAGCTATTGATGAAAAGCAGGTAAGAGAATACTTAAAACATCTGAATATATATACAGATCAGCAGGTGTGCATGCATTTTAGAGTGTTAAGGGAATTAGCTAATGAACTTACAGAAACACTAGCAATTACTTACAGAAGGTTACAGAGTGTGATGGGAAGGTACCAGAGGGCTGGGAGAAAAAAGGAAATACTGAACTTCTGAAAGGTAAAAAGTGAAAAAAAAAAAAAAAAATCTAAGCACTAAGCACACTAAGCATTCAGTGGTCCAATTTCTGTTCCGAGTAAGATAATAGCATGTATATCAAGTCAGAAATCAAACCTTAAGCACAATTAACAACAATGTTTTTTTACAGAATAAATCATGACAGAAAAACCTTGATTTTTCAGATTAAGTTACAAAAGTGGGCAACAATGTAAAGGAATGTAGTGCATCTGGACCCTCTTGAAATCCTACTTGAAATATGAATTAACTTTGATGTGAATGTCAGTGTTGCCATAAACCAAGAGTGAAGGTCCATAAAATAAGGAAAAGAATAAGTTGAGGTGTTCAGTTACTGAGGACTATCTACAGTGATGCTATACAGGGATATGAGCTAGGTCTAGTTTTATTTAAGATTTTTGATGATGATGTGGCAAAGGGTGGAGAAGGACAAGGTGGTGAGTAGCACAGTGGATTTTTACATGGTATGCACTAAAGCAAAAATGCTAAGTGGTAACATTAAATAATAAAGTACAGTAATTTCACGAATACAAGCCGCACCAATTTGACCAAAATTTTGGTGGAAACCCGGACGTGCGGCCAATATTCCGGGGCGGCTAATACATTAACAAAATTCTAAAAGCTGCCAACACGGAAGTGAGAGCCCGCGGCAGCCCCAAGCCAAGCTGGAGCCTGGCCGGCCCCGGCTGAGGTGGGAAAGCCGGGCAGAGGCGGGGCCAGCAGTGTTGGGGGCGGGCGGCAGAGCCTGAGCCAGCAGGGCGGGGCAGGGAGGGCGGCAGAGCCCGGGCCAGCAGGGCGGGGAAGCCCGGGAGAACTGGGGCTAGCAGTGCAGGGGAGCCCGACTGCATAGGGGAAGATAGCAGAAGCAGGAAGCCCGGCGGCGGGGAAAAGCCCCCTAGAAGCAGGGCTGGCAGTGCACGGGAGCCACATTGCATAGGATAGGATAGTAGAAGCAGGAAGCCCGGCGGCGCGGGGCTGCCCGGCGGCAGGGAAAAGCCCCCTAGAAGCAGGGCTGGCAGTGCACGGGAGCCACATTGCATAGGATAGGATAGTAGAAGCAGGAAGCCCGGCGGCGCGGGGCTGCCCGGCGGCGGGGAAAAGCCCCCTAGAAGCAGGGCTGGCAGTGCACGGGAGCCACATTGCATAGGATAGGATAGTAGAAGCAGGAAGCCCGGCGGCACGGGGCTGCCCGGCAGCAGGGAAAAGCCCCGTAGAAGCAGGGCTGGCAGTGCACGGGAGCCCAGGGGAACCAGGGCTAGCAGCGTGGGGGAGCCCGGCGGTGCGGCGGCCAGCAGTGCCGGCCAGGGCGAGCCAACATGGCAGCGGCGGTGTAGACGGGAGCGGGGAGCCAGGGAGTCTGGCAGCGGCGGCGGCAGCAGCACCGCCCGCAGGGCAAGCAAACGCAGCAGTGGCAGTGCAGACGGGAGCAGGGAGCCTGGCAGCGGCGGCGGCAGCAACACCGCCCGGCCGGCCCAGCCAAGCCGTAGCGCCGAGCCGGGCCATCCACCCCTATCGGCAACCATGAGCGGGCCGAGCCTGCCTGGCCCCGCCCCGAGCCAGTAAAGCCCGCTATGCCGCGATCCTGTTGCTAATTGGCCAATTTGTGAAAGCTGCGCACGGATTCTCGCTACGAACGAAAGTGCGGCTAATATTCGGGGTGCGGCTTATCTATTGACAAAGACAGCAACATTGTCGAGGCACCGGGGGTGCGGCTTATAATCCGTGCGGCTTGTATTCGTGAAACTACTGTAATAATAAATATTTTAAATGACAGCCTGTGTATGCAGGTGAGTCAAATAAAACAGCAAAACTCAATAAAACTGTTCAGATAGTGGCTACTGTATCCAACCAGGATGCAGAATGTGTCCAAATCATAAAAATTATTATTAAAAAAGGAAAATCGGAAGTTATTTCAAGAGTAAAAATGAAAATACTTCCCTGTGAAGATGCTAAATCATTATGTTTTCTTATGGAAACGAGGGATGAAGCCAATGGCATTTGGTTTTCCCAAGGGCACCTCTGACAAATTCCAGCAACGATTTCCTTTTCTATAGTACTGTTGAGGCTGCATCAAAAGAGCTGAATACAGTTTGGGACATGTCAATCTCAGAATGCTGTCAAGAAATTGGAGACAGTCCAGAGAAGAGTAATCCAAATGATTAAGAGTCTCAGGGGATTCATTTATAAAGAAGATTAGGTGAATTATATTTTGATTAGGAGTGCATTTTAATGGTGTAGAAGTAACAGAAAGACATAAACACCAAGCAGGGAACAGGGTGATTTAGGATGGCCCCAGAGGTTCTGTAGGGATGAAGATCAAAAGAGAACTTAGATAGGATATCAAGAAACATTTCTTAGCTCTGTGGGATTGCATTATTGCGTATTTCCCCCTTTTTGATTTCAGAATGGGCTTCAGAAGACAAGGAGAATGTTCTCACTTCTGGAGTTGTCACATAGAAAGAATAAAATACTTCTCCATCTGGAGGGAAGCATCTTGCAGTATGATCTAGGGAGTTTCTGCACCTTTAATGCCTCCTATCTCAGTACAGAGGTGGGAGAGCCCCATTCCCAGGGAGCTGGCCCCATGTGGTTTCCATTCCCCAAAACACTCGTCTGGCAGGGTTACCTTAACCCCAGCTAATGAGTAGATCAGTCAGTAAGAGAACTCCCAGGGGTGACTGAATGGGTGAGGAGCTACTTTAGCTGATCATGCCTGCTTTTTATTTCTCTACAAAAATAAAAGGCAGTCTGCTGCTGTTGTATACATCTGCTGTCAGTGCTTGGCTATGATGATAAAGATAGAATCAAAAGACAGCAAGGTATGAAAGACAAATGCAGGAAGCTAGACCTATGTTTAATGAAGACACTGTAATAAGTGATCTTTCTCAAATTAGTGTCTGAGAAAATGCTTATTTATTTTCTTCTAAGATGCTCCAGGAGCTTAAACAGGCATATGAATTGAGAACTGAAAGTATTCATGAGATGAAGAAATCTAATTTTTAGGGAAACTCTTCAGTTTCTATGGGAGGAATAAGAACATTCCCATTGATTTGGGATCTAAGAATTTCTTCCATTATGTGTCCTACTCTAACTGGCTCTGAGGTGCTGAAATATTTCTGCAATTTGCATAATCTAACAACCTACTTGGGTTAAAAGGCTGATGGTTGTCGTGTTAGTTTAAACAGAAATTAATCTCAGAAAACTGGACTGTGAAGAGAAGTGTAATCTTAGAATTCCAGTGAGAACCATGTGCTTGGAGTTAACATGTATTTTTATCACCTATACTGGTAGCTGTGCAGACACGTCTTTTTTGAGTAAAAGCTACACATCACAATCAAATATGAGGATATTTCCTAGTACAGATTACCTCAAATATTTCCTTTGGTTTCATACTGCCCTAATTGTTACACATTACCAGATGTATGTTGAAACGCTGCCTTAAATTTAGTGTGCCTTAGTGACTGTTCCATGTGGGAGGGAAGGGATAGAGGGTGTCTCTTTCTTGGTGCATCTCCAGAAATGCACAGCCCAGTTCAGCTCAGAGGCTCCTGTGCTCTGGGCAGGCTTATCCTGCCCATTGTTTGGGGCATGAGGAGACACCTTGCTTTGTACACAGAGCAGTGGTTGGCATCACCACTGACTGAGCATGCAGGCGGCTGCTTTCTAAACTGGGTGCTAGGAATGGTATAAAAGTCCTTTTTTGTTGTTGTTACTGTCCCTTCTTTGTCTCATTGTTCTTTAAAAGGTTCCCTCTGCCTTACCCGTTCTTTTCTAATGTATGTAGATCACAGTTTCACTCAGGGAGAGAATTGACATTTTGCATTAGACTCTTAGGCCTGCTTTGTTAATTTTAATTATTGTTCATTTACAAGTGCTGAATATCGTGGACTTTGTAATGGATGCATGGCTGTCCTTGTGATGCATCCAATTTGCAGGTGTCAGGTGCCAGGCAGCAGAAGATGGAAGAAAACAATGTACGTGCAGACAGTTTCAGACAGTGTTACACCCTGAGATGGAATAGGATCAGCCAAAAGTTTAGCCTGTGTTTGGACTCTGAGCAGCATGCAGTACACGGGTATTGCAGCTGGTCTTCTCCTTGCTGCAGTGTCAGTGTCAGTGTCAGCCTCCTGCTTGCGACTGCTTCCTGCCACCACTGCTGCTCAAAAATGCATCCAGTCCCAAAGAAACTTGCCTCAGAAAAGATGTCTGGATATAGTACGACTATAAAAAGGATGTATATTCCAATTTAAAATATGCACAGATCATTCACCGAGGTAGCAACGATTCTTATTCCCTTCCCCCAAGATAAAAGTGTAAATCACATCTTCTCAACAAGGCAGGTAGTGAGGATGACAAAATTCTTACATTCCTAAAGTGTTATTGGAGAAAAAATGTCACCTCCATGCATAATTGCATAACTTTACTACCTGTCATTTTCTATCAATCAAAAAAATGTTATACCTGAATTTGAGGACAAACATGTCTAATAAGACTTTAGACTGACAGCTGAATGGCTGTACTCAACCTTATTTTAACTTTATTTTTTGTTGTTGTTCACTGAATCAACATACAGAAGATTATACCAAAGTTAAGGGAAACAAATACTCAGATATATTAATCCCTCATGTACACTTTCCCTCAAAAAAAAAAAAGAATTTCTTTCTCTGTAGGTTTTGTTAGCCAGCTCCCTTCAGTCTCATTGGTGCTGTAGCAGGGGACTAATGTTTCTTCTGTTGTATTTCCAGAGCACTGTTACCAGATTTTGTTTCAATTATCACAGAAATGTGATTGATCACATGTAATCAGCTCCAGTGCCCTTGGAACTGCAGAGACTCCTCCTAAGGTACTCCACAGATCCCCAAGCCTTTCTCCTGGTTCAGGGCTCTGGCCTGATCATCCTTCGAGTGAAATGTCTGGTTTTCCACAACAGCCCATGCCCTGCACCTCAGCATTCACCCTCTCTGGGCCCTGCTCTTCAGGGTGTGCAACAGTCTTCACTTCTGCACACTGGGGATTTGTTCTCCTTCATCAGTAGTGAGTAGAGGATCTCACCTGCTCTTCTTTCAGTTTTCCCTGTGTTAAACAGCATTCACTTTCCTGTGTCTATGTACTGTGTTCTGTGTCTCTCCACCACTGCACCTTTCTTGACTCTGTCCTGAAAATCCCAGGGAACATTTTTTCACCACTTGTTTTCCTCCTTGACACTGCTTCTGCTCTACCTTGATATCCTGTCCATATTTATTTTTGACTTTTCCAAGACTTCTCATCTTTGAATAGATTACCAAGAGCCTGTTTCTCAATTTCAGGTATTTTTCTTCATGTTCATTATCAGTCAGCTCTGGTTAGACCTAACTCAACCTGTAACACATTAATAATACTGAATTCTGCTGAATTATTTCTGAGTCATCACAAGTGCTCCAGAACAGGAGCTTTAAAATAACAAAGAAGCTACCAGGACCTCTTTAACACTGACACACAAGGAGGCAAAGGTAATCATCTAACTTTGGCCCATCTTTTGCATTTTGTTTCAGTTCTGTATGTGAAACCACAACTTCATTTTTCTAAGGCACACCTGTGTAAGGAGTCACGTTAAAGAGAAGATAGGGAAGACTGGTTGTTTTTGGAGAAAAAAATGTCTTGCTAAACCTTCACACAAAGAACATGATTATTTCCCATCAGAGGATCTCAAAGCATTCCCAGGTTCAAATTACGTTACTCCAGCTCTGCATGATACTTGTACAGCTCCAGCTCTTCCCACACTTGTACTGCAAAGCATCTATAGCCAGCAAACCTCTTGTTTTCACGAACAACTGGGTGAGCAATGATTAGGCTCAGGTGAGAAGCTGGACTCCACTCTTCTCCTAGTTGCCCAGTGTGCTGTAATGGACCAGACAGTCCAGGGAAAGGTACTGCAGACTTTACATGGTTGATCCACTTTGTTTCTCCATTGCACAAAGAAGTGAAGATCAGATAGGAATTTTGGGCCTAGATTACAATAGGTGTTGCGAAAATAGAAGGGTTAGAGATTCCCAAAGCTGACCTTCTTTTATCTAAATGGCACTGCAGAAACATTGATGCTGGCGCAGCCTGAGCTTGGGTATGAGCAACAGAAGTCTTCCTGGAAGGCAAGATACAAGCTTTTATTCCATGCTCTGCTATGTGTTCACTGTAATTAGACACAAATTGGCTTTTCCTCTACATGTTAAAATCACCTCCTTGATTGTAGCGGAGATCCCAGCAATCCCAGGTCTGCTTCTGAAGCCACACAGTGGTATATGCTGCTGCTACTCATGGCTTGTGGCAAAGCCATAAATGAGTGTCCAGAGACTGCTCTTGGTGAAGTGTCAACATTGGAGCAGTATTTATCTTCCAAATTCTTTAATGTATCCATTCTGAGTTCCTGAAATTGTTTGGACTAAACTTAATGACAAATGAGCAAGTATTTAAAAGAGCCTTCATATCTGCAAGAGTAACCAAGGAGCTAGATGTCAAACTGCTATCAGCCAAAGTCACAATTAAGTGCAACCCAGAGTTTCTACAGCAGGCACAATTAATTGCAGGCACAAAACTATGACTGCAAACCAGCGGTCATTAAAAAAAGAAGATTGAGGCGAGACATTCTGTGCATTCATGCTACTATTTAAATTAATGACAAATAGTAATCTTTTTTTGCTTTGCAGGATCTTTCACATTCAATCTTTAAAATCCCTTACAAACTGAAGTGTTCCTGTGTCATAACATTCAGTGAAAGGGAAAATGCTAAGACTCATGGGAAAGTTTAAAATCAAATTAACTTGTTTAGCCCTGATATCACACATTCTGTTCAAGCCAGATCTTTTCCCTGTGAGGAGAACAGCCTTCTGACAAAATTAGAAGAGGGTATTTATTTTACTGTTTCTTCTCTACTAATGATATTAATATTTCCAAAATTTTATGATCTGAATTCAAGGTACTGCTATAAAAGTGATCCATGGAGTGTAGCTTTTCTAGGGTCCCTCTGCTAGTGCAGCACTTTACAGTGGTGCTGAGGAAGGTCTGCAGGACCACATTTTCCTGAAGGAGCTGGGTCCTGGCAGGACACTCCAATATGCCTTTCCAAAAGCAATTTCCCATGTCCCCTGCAAACAGTGACCAGAAATTGTCTTTCTCAAAAGCAAAATGTTAACGTCTGTGCACACAAGAAACAGAGGGTCTTTGTGCAGCCAGAGATGGAGTGATGGAAGAGGCTTTGCTTTTTTTCTTTTTTTTTACTTATGAAAATGTTTCACCAGACATGGCTCCACCTCTTCATGGAAAATATTATACTATGGGATCATGCTGGCCAGATTTCTCTGCCTGTCAGGATTCAGGATCAGAAACACAGTGGCAGAAGCCCAAGAAATGCTCATAGCAGAGCATACCTGCCTTCTTCTGGTCTCTCTACAGTCTGTCCTCTCACATCATGAATATCCTGCCAGGGGGATGGGGAAAGGGTAGATGGAAAGGATGAGGGAGCAGAAGATGCTGGGGATCAAATAAAGTGCAGGAGGGGTTAGGGAGTTCTTGCCTGCTACATGACAGACAGATGCAGGCAAGTGAGCTGCTTCATCCACTGACAGCAACCTGGCTGCATCCTCTGCTTGCACCCGGCACATTTCCTCTGCAAAGCACAGAGAATTATGGCTGTGCATTTCATCCCCATCCACGTTTTCTACACTCTGAGGCGTGCCAACTCTCTTCCACTGAAAACTAGAGCCAGTGGACTCAGGGCTGTGAGCTGAGCTGTGGGCAGGAGCACCATGACTGCTCCAGGCAGGTGAACCCCTGATGTGCTCCCACAGCACCACTTGAGTTGATGCTCAGCTTTATGCCTGCATTCAGTAACCAGTTTTTTCTGTCTTCAATCCATTTAATTGTGATGCTTGGGTAGAAAAGGTTACTCAGGGTCCCACCTGTCTACAGTTTAAGCAGGACATCTGCCCAAAATGGGATGGTTTTCAAAAAATCTTAATTAAAAAAAATCATACTCATGCAATGTTTCTTATTTTTTCCATTACATCATCAGCCGCATCTGTTTTAGTGTTTCATGGGGTTGCACTGGAATTGATATTGTGGAGTAGAAATTGATGATCCCCCTCTTTGCTAATGAATCAGCAAAAGGAAAGAATGGGATGAAAGAACCTTTGTGTAGGACTGCTGCAAATTTTAGGCATGAGTTTGTGCTGAAACTCTTCGGCTCCTGTTGAACATTGGTGTGGTGAAGGATGAATACAACTGAAACCTTATGACTCTTAATATAAAAATGTTTTAGATACTGCTCTTAGGCCCGCGCCTGAAACAAGATCTTGCTATGGCACACATGTCACTACACCCGCATTTCTTTCACAATGAGACACAAAAATTTCTTTGCCAATTTATAAGTAGTTTACATAATCCCAGAGTGCAACATGGGAAGGCTTTCAAAATAAAAATGAATAATAAGATCAGCATTTATTGGTTTTTTCCCTTCTACATCGCCACTGAAAATTCTCATTGGTGTAGCTTTATATGAATAGTTCTCCAGAAGTAAATTATGAGCAAAATTCAAAGCCATCATAAATTAAATGTGCTTTTTTCCTGCTTTGGTGTACAAGACTTTCCATTAAGCTAGCCTCATATAATATACCTTGGATGTGTTCAAGAAAGCCCTGTAAATTATAGTAAGTATTTAAAATGGTAAGTAGACATTGAAAAAGGCCACATTAGGATTAATGAATGAAAGGGTTGATACTGAAAATGCACTTGTAAATAAATAACATGAAAAGTAAAGATGACACACTGTTAGGTTAGAGTTACAAGTGGGAGTATGATGATAAATCACACGACTGTTTGTCAGAGCTTCACATGTGGGTGCATGTACTCCTTAGTCCCTTTCTTCTCTTCCCCCCCAAGCAAAACTTCTCCCTTCCCTTGCCCCACTCACTGTGTCCCCGGGAGAGTGATGGAACATGTCAGCTTCCAGCACTAAGTTTTGGTGCTGGAAGTGTGCTGGGCTGCCAAATTCTCCACCTGTTAGAGCAAGGTATGCCTGTCATGGCTTTGGCTGGGTAAGGGCAGTCCTTCAGGCCTGCTTCATCTTTTCTGGTAATAAAGAGAAGGCTTCTGGCAGTGGGTGTATGCCAGGTTTCAGCTCAGCCTGGATTCACTGCTGCAGTCCACAGGTGTGTTGGGAACTTGGTTATTTCATTCTCCTTGGCAACAAGCCATCTTGGGACAGGACTTGGTAGTAAGAGATGAGAAGGGGAGAGCTAAGGACAATCTGGAATGTGGTGCAAGGAATTCAAGGTTTGCAGCAGGTGGAGAAGAAAGCATCTTCCTCTCTCCCACCCCTCCACATGTCCTGGTCTTAATTTGCTGCTGGTTGTGACATGGGGCATCTGGGATTGTAGCAGTAGTGTCATGATCATGGTCTGAGGTTTGGTCACAGTGGAAAGTTCAATTGAAGCTCTCTGTCTTGGGCTGAACAAATTCTCAGAAAATGCACCAAAACCCAGAGAGGAAAAATTTTCCTCTCAGGCAAGATTTTTCCATGTTTTCATTGCACCAGCCATAAAGGCCATATATACTCATACAGATATTGGTGTCATCACATCTTGTATCTCATATCATGTCATAATCTGTGGGAGCAGTTCTGTGCAGTCTGTTCTGGCTTAGAGCTGAAATAGCTCACAGACGGAGATCCAAAAGTATGAGGCAGAAATGAAAGGGGTTGGGGCATAGGGGCTAGGAGGCCAGGAAAAGTGCACCAGTACTTGCAGATCACCTGGGCAAAGGGAAGCTTGATGACATTAGGGCTTGCATGTCTGAGAGAGCAGGTGTAAGGTAAGTAGGACTTTTGTAGCTGGGATTGGAAAGTCCAGGGTAAGGTTTCCTCTGCCTACAGATGATATGAAGTGGCTGCACGTAATCAAACTTTGCCTCCTAAAGACATAGGGTAAGTCCAAAATATGATGGCCTTAATGGAGCTACTCTGGATGCAGAGCAGCGCAAGACAGGATTTGGCTGTGGCAAGTACAGTACATGAAGTGATGGGTGGGTACGTTTTTATAACCTGATTTTACTTCCCTCCATAGTATTCAATTTTATCCACATAGGCCCATTGAGAAAACAAGGTTCTGCTCTCAGTGAAGTGTTTATGGGCCAATACAGCCAAAGGAATACCTTTTATGTGCCTGTGGCACTTTGAATATCTTTGAATGGGAAGGAATCTTTGTGGGCAAGAATAAATCCACATACTTTTTGGTCTGCCATGCGAGGAAGGGCAGAGCAGCAGTCAGTGCCACCTAAATCTTTGCCAGACCCCAGGGAAGGATTTAAGTTCAGGTTCCCTATTTGAGTAAGCACTAGGAACAAATGGTAACATAAAGGTTAGTAGAAGATTATAAATAGGATAATAAATGGAGAAGGAAGGATTATACTACCACATTAGAAATCATTTGAAGGGAAGGTAGAAACTCTCATGCTTTGCAATAATTTTTGAGTGCCCAGATTGATGGCAATCTATCTGTGTTATTTATTATAGAGATATATGTTTTGAAATAATTTTTTAAAAGAGCTTTTTTTAAATTATTAGAGCTACAAATACGGTAGAGCACCAAAACTCTAATGGGCTGAAGTAGAATGTTAATAGCGCAGATATAAATATTTGCTGTGGATATGTGTCTGAGTATATCCAATCAGTTGAGAGAGGAAAAGAACATGTTTCTCATGTGGCCAGTATTATCTAAGTAATTTGGCATATATTTTTGAGTAGTCCTGATTAACTGTTTTATGAAAAACACTCTGACAGATTAACTCACATAATTGGTAAAGGGGAAGAAACCACAGTCCATCCTAGAGTGACTGTGAGCAGAAAGAGGTAAATTAGCCCATCTGCTTTGAACTCTTCATTCAGCTCAATGCAGTTAATAAAACTGAAAAGTCAAATAGTGTGTTGTAAAAGGAGGCCTTAGGAGTTGAGATGGTGGAAAGTAGTAACAATCTCTGCTCTTTATTGGTCTCCATAATCAGAGTTTGCAAATGCCTCTCAACATTCAGTTCTGCACTCTGTGACATAGATACAGCAGCATTTAAACAGCAAATGCAAGAGGCAAATTATCAACATCTGCCCAATCTGAGTAGCATCACTCAGAGTTGGCCTGATTGAGTCACTTCCCATGTGAAAAAAAGAAATAAATCCAGTTTTCAAGCAGAGTAGTATTTTTTGCAACCATGCCACTACAGCTGACTTATGCAGATATGATCAGTCATGTCTCCAACTCCACATCATTTTATAAACAAGAATCTGAGGAGCTACATAACTTCCATGTGTTTGTAAGTCAAACCTGTGGTGGAGCAAGGAACATCTCCCCTGTTCCTGGGTCTGCATCCTTTCTCTTAGGATATAGTCGTTAGAAAATTGAGAGTGGAGGCTCTCTGTGAGTTAGTACACGCTCTCCATCAAGAAAAATGCAACAGCAAAGGGTCCAATGTGTTTTTCATAGACAAACTAATGAGAGGTTTAAACTGCAATTTCACTGCCAGTGTTGCTCCATTTCAGCCATGCAAGGCTAATGTGGATGATGACAACTGTGCTGTGACTGCAGCCCATCCTTCTGCTGTGCAGTTATGTGTGTGGTGCACTTTCAGATGAGATGTCAGTGAATGTTGCTCCACTGGCAAAGTTGGCATGGGGTGGGCAATCAACGGCAGCAAATGAGAACAAGCAGAATTGAGATAATGAAGAAAGTGGTCATGGGATATCCTAGGAGGAGGGTGCAAGTCGTGATCATGTTTCTGGCACTGTTCATGACTATGAACAAAACAGGAAAGGGCAAAAGAAGTGCCTATGCTGATGCCACTGGAGGAATAGGAAGATGTGAACAACGGAAGTCCGTGTTTTCAATAATAAACATCTCACAATACCCCTGCCTGGGAAGGGATTTGAGCAGCAGAAGCCAAATGAGAAGGCAAGCAAGAGTAGCAATAGGAAGGACTACCACTGCAGTAGAGAGGGCATTTAAGATTTCCAAAGGACAATTTCCATCAGGTAGACTTCCACACTCCTTTTGCCCTTAGTCTGGTTGAGAAATCCTGCAAGAAAGGTTTCATTACAACTTGTCATATGTTTGGGCTGGGCATTCAGACTACTCAATGCTTTCAAAACACACCTGAAATGCAGGGAAGCCCTAGCGAACTTCTGGGTTGCATTCATGAGAAAGGAGTCTGCTGAGCAGCCTTGGCTCTTCGGTCTCAGGGCATGGGTGCCTCACAGCGGGGAGTATAGCCACCATCTGTCTCTGCCTGAAATATTCTGGCAGGTGAAACTTGGAACCTTGGTTATGCTGGTAACACTTCATTCATGTTGTAAGTCACTAAGCAATCTTCATGAAATTGAGCTCAGCTCTATATGTGTACTTTAGAAAAGTTTCATTGTATTTTAAGGGCTTATTTTTTTCCTTTTTTGAACCTGAGAGCATTTTACCTGTTTCTGCCACTCTCAGGTTTCAGGCTATGAGATTATTTTAGCAATCAGGAAATTACTAGCATCATGCTAATTTTAGTATTGTTCATGCACTGCAAAGTGACTTGCTACACAAGAAAAAACAACACACCACATTTGAGCAATATTTGTGCAATATGTCAGACTTGTAGCAATATTCTCTGTGATTATCACCCCATACAATTTTCAAAGCAGTGATGAATTGTGACAGATTCTCCTCTGAAATAACCCATCATAGTTTATGAAATTGGTGGAAGTATATCAGCTTACATCAGCTGAAGATCTGGGCTGCATTTCCAGCTTTCTGCTAATACATTTTTATGACAGAAGCGAGTACCTGAGATGAACTGAGAGTTAACCTCTCTAGGTGTACTTTATATTCTTGTGAGAAACACTAGATGTGTTTCAAACTCACTTAAACAAAGACTCAGCCACTGAGTATTTAAGATGAGTAACATGTCTGGCAAAGTCTGGCATAAATATGGTCAAAAATTCCCCCATTTGTAGCAAAGATCAGTGAATCCAGGGGAAGCTACTGATTCTGATCTGTCAAGCAAAGAAATTTAGAAATTATGAAAACAGAAAACAGACTGTACTTGCTGTTTCTTTCTTAATATAAGCAACTTGGTTTTACCTAGACTACAACTCTAGTATGTGCACAAGCATATTTTAGTAGATATTTATAATACCAGTGAAATTGCAGTAACATGGTATCTATTACAATACCATCAGTGTAGTTTTAAGCTTTACCATGAAAGAATACCCTTTTCTATGCACAAATAGTAGAGCGTGGGGATTAGAAAAGTGTGACTTGGCCCAGTTCTGCTGACTGGCTAAAAAGATACATATCCCTTTTTCTTGTCATTTAGAGGTGAAGATGACTTAATTCAGAAAAGGCCAAGTTACTGACACTTTTAATAATAAAGCAACACTTCAGAATGGTGGTGTGAGGTGAATGATTTGTAATGACCAGTCTAACAATGTGAGAGAGACGTGTCGTGAGTTTCTTCCTGTATTAACATGTTCAGTAGCTACCATCCTTTAAGACCTTTCCTTTTTATTTTTATTTGTGTCTTTTTTTTCCTATTTCCAGCCAAAATGCTATTTAAAAAGACCACACAAAGAACTGATCTACCTTAGACAAGTGTCTGGTGGGAAACAGTCATGTAAATTTTGATTCACTGAATACACGAAAGAAGGAGGCCACCGCCTAAGAAATGGATGACAGCATCTGAAAGTGGTTCCAGCATTTTAAAAGCAATTATGGGGGGTAGATTTATGCATGAAACCTGCTCTGTACATTAACTAAATTTGTGGGTTTAATCACTGGAAGGAGAAAACCAGCTATGAAACACTGAAAGTAACAGGTCATTGTAGATATTCCCTCGAGGACATAATTTGTGTCCGTGTGTGTAGACAGGACTGCGCATATGTGTTGCAGAAGTGACAAAGGAAAAGTCAGTGAACATCCTCCAAAAGCAAATACAGGATAATGCTGAAATATATGGTTTCCTGAATAAAGAAAATAAAGCTGTGACTATGTGAAGATTTCTTAGTATAGGAATGGCAAAGGAGTAATGCATTCTTCACTCCAATGGAAATTAATGGAGCATGCATTCCTCATTCTCAGTCTATTTGAGGCTGCAACAGGGGATATCACATCTGGCAAAACTACTTTGAGTCATGTTATACCACTTATAACATCATCTGGACCTTAGGAAACAGCTTTCTGAAAATAAGGAATGCTGTACAGTACCTGACATTAGCCCTGTTGAAAGGTACTGATAAGTTGCAGAGGCCTAAGAAATTAAGGGTCACATTTGCATGGAATTTCCCTGCACTTTATTACAGTCAGTTCCCTGTTTTTTTAATTTAAACTGCCCTTTTCCCTCAAGCACCTTCCCTAGGGTGAGTAGGGAGTGCTCATTTGTGAAAGGGAACCAAATCAGTCAGAAAGAAGAGCATCTGGGACAACAACAACAACAGAGGAACACTCCGTACCCAGAAACATTACAAAATCTGCTATAAATTGAGAGCATTCATTATTAATAGAAATACTATTTTCAAACTATGTCGCACTTTCATCTCTGAGGGTTTCACAAGCTACAGACCTGATCTGTGTTTGTATTCCTAACTCCCACAGTTAGCTTGATCAGATATCATAGAATTAATGGTTTGAGGAGACTGCACACTAAACAGCTTTGCAAAATTTTGCTATGGACATAAACAGCTTCATAGAAGCTTCACTACTGCCATGATGGAGGCCACTGTCCTCTGGAATTTTCCATACATTCTGTCATTACCTTGCAGATGGGAGATGCCACTGGATAATGTTTTTCTGTTGTTTTTTTGGGTTTTTTTCCATCTTAGGACTTGGGCAGCACTCACAGAGCAGAACAGAGCCCTGGTCTGTTGATGCATGTGAGTGAGAGAGGCTCACACACAGCACTGTGTGGCATACAAATGGTTTACATTTGCCCCCTTAGGTTCACGTTCACCCCCTTATTCCTGCACTAGAACAAATGTGAAATGGCCACATTGTCATGTCCAGGAATGCCTGAAATAAAATGAACAGAAACCCATATTCCAGGAAGGGTCAGAGCGGTCTGGTCTTCATACTCTGAGCTGATGGGAGACTTGGAAATTCAAAAGGGAGCAGGAAAGTCATAATGTCTTAAAATCTCCTACTGGAACACATTAGCTATGAATAGGTTTAGTGTTTGTCTTTGAACCAGAACACGATTCTGTTCCAAAATACCAGATCTGGACACCCTACAGATGGTGACTCTTAAAACCAGCACCTCCACCCAAATATGGGTGCCACCTGGCATCATCTGTCAGCTACTATCATCTAGCTTAATTATCTCAGAGAGGTGCTCATAGACCAATGCAGAAATTCTTGTATTTTGGGGGCAAGGGGGGGCAGGGAACTGGTGAGTGTGTAGAAAGGGGCAAAAGAGTTATCAAGCGCTTTGTTCAGGGGTCAATAAATTAGTGGCCGAGACAGACAGTTACACACAGCAGCATGACGTTTACCATGTAAAATAAGCTTAGACCCTTATTAAAAATGTACAGGGATCCTCATTTTTGCTATAGGATTTTAACATTTAGACATTTATAATATTTTTTTAAACATTTACTTCTTTCCAACATTGGCTACAGAATGTCCCCAGTGTTCTGTCCTGCACCCAGGATTATAAAAATATTTAAAGTCACAGAGCAGATATATGGCTAGGCAGACACATATTTTGATTTATACTATACTATGGTTGAGGCACACATTTGAAGGCAAGGTTTTTGGCTGACAACAGCATCACAATAGCAGTCTTCCAGCCATATATTACAGTGATGACCCCTGAAAATTATCAGGGTTTAATACAAGGCTATAATATAGGGTTTCTGGAAACTCTACATAAGCAATAGACAACATAAAAAGTCGTACTACTATTTATGTGCCATCAAATCACATTAGGGGGGATTTGACCACATAAATAGTGAAATGACTTTTTGGGAATATGGAAATTGAAGAAAAATGTTTCAAATAGAAACCATTATTTACAGAAAAATCACAAATATGCAACCATGTTACAAAAGTAGAAAAGCAAGAGGCAAAAAGAGAAAGGAAGACTTCTTGGAATTTTTTCCATATACCGTAAGATTTTATTTTTTTTAACACACACAATCAAAGATGCATCCTGTCATGTCATATCATTATTACCTATATTTTTTTGTATTATATTGTGAGTTACGTGGGAGTTGACTGATATCTATGTTGTCAGCTGTTTGCCAGCTGTTTGCTCCTGGGATGAGCGGGGTGAATGTTAGCTTCTCAGAACCATCAAAATAAACAGCATCATTTCTCTTTGTTCTTTCTCTGCTGCAAAAAATGCTCTGTGGATAGAAACACTCCCCAGCCCCAAAAGCTCACCCTCTTTTTCTTGCATCACTTATGGTACATATTAGTATTTCTCTGGTTCTCATTGTTTGGTGATGCTAATAAAAACTGCAGAGTATGTAAGAATAATAATTGTATGTAAGAATAATAATTGTGGCATCTACAGAATATCAAGAGTGCAATGAGTGCTATAAAGACAACTGTGAAATTAAGGGGCTACTCCAAATAAAACTCTGTTACCCAAAGAATGCAGCTAAAGTCTATGAAATTTTTGACATTGATACCATTGTGAAGTGGGTTGGCCTTGGGACATGCAAATCTAGTGGAAGATGAGACGTGGTGTTGCCTCAGGTTGACTCTGTGGAACTGCATGGATTGTGCAGTAGCAGGCCCAGCCCATGGTGGGATCACCTATGTAACCCTTCGCTCCTCCTCCATGGGAAGGACACAGAGCCAACTCAAATTTGCCTCCGATCACCAGAATGCACAAACGCAACATATTCAGAAGCACAATAAAATCATTACAAATGCTGGCAATTATTCCCCTAGGTTTTTGGGATGTGAGGGTGAAGAAGGAGTTGTTATAGTCCCTGTGATCTGGTTTCTTTGGTGAAGGAATTTCTCTCCTATGGTCCCAATTTGGTCAGTGGTTAACACATGCTGAGCCTCAAACATTTAAGCAGTGCTACTGACTTAAAAATGCATTTATCTTACAGTATGTGAGTATAACTATTCTCTTGCCTAAACTTTACCACGTGCCTAAGTGCATTGCTGGAGAGATGGTGAATATTCTTAGATTATTCCTAAGGAAAAAAAAAAAGACTTTTATTTTGAGGTGGTAATAAATACTAAATTCTTGGAAGATTAAAGGATTGAGGAGACTTTACGTGTCACTGTTGTGCATGCACAGCTCCCTTTGAAGTCAATGGAACTTGAGTGTGCCAAAGGCCAGAGATATAGGGTGGTAGAATTTCATAATATTGTGACTTAGGAGCCAAAAACACCAGGGGATACTGAGAATGAATATGTGAACTCTTTAAATGTTTGAATGCTTTGAAGTGCTCTCTCTCTCTTTTTTTAGTGTTGTTATGTGGATGGGTTTTTTTGTTTTGTTTTGTTTTGCTTTTGATTGTCCTGGGTTTTGGTTTTTGGATTTTTTTTTTTAAGGAAAACAACTTGAAACTTTCCGTTTTACGTAGAATGTAACAGTTAACATTCACTTAAAGGAAAATTTGTCTTTCAGGGAGCTTCTCTGATAATAAAATACAAGAGCAGAGGTTATTTAGAAAAGTTGAGGAGAACCTTTGGCATATACAAAAGAGAGAAGAGGCAGTCTAGAGGCAGGGGGAGATGTTGCTGAAAACAGGAAAGCAAGCTCTTCAGCATAAAAGAGAGATACCCAGAAAACAGAAAGATCATACACCAAGGGAAGGTGTACAAACCATCCTGGAGAGCTGTGCGTCAGAATCTACCTCTGGGAAATCTGTGGAATCAGGGAGCCTGTGATTATTTTGCACCTTGGATTACTTGTGTGCTCAAGCAAGTAAACTATATAGCTATTTTCCCTGCTTGCCAAAAGAAAACAATTAGATAGCATTCTTACTGATGCTCTTAAACAAGATTATTTTTGTTTTACAAAACATTGCTCTTATTTATTGACTTTATTTTGGAAGCCTTCAAATGTTGGATTTCTCCCAACATTAGGCGAAGGCTTACAGCTCTTTATGATACTTTCTTTCCACATGAGCTACATCTAGGAAAGTGCTGAGCAAAGAACTAGGTGTGCTTAGCATTCTGCTACACTGCCTAACATCATTAGAAAATTACTACTTTCAAGAACTGGTATAGAGATTGTGAGGCTGAACTGTTCCATTTCTGGTAACAATAGCATAATATTAATCACTTATTAACAGTCTTGGTCATTTGGCTTATTTCCTCATTTTCTACCGACCTTTTGAAAATCCTGTTTTGCCCTTGCTGGTCTCTTACTTATGAATGGCATCAGCAGCTGTATCTTGGTTTGAAAGGACGTGTGTGGAAAGGGAAAGGAAGAAGGATGACAGGCTCTAGCCAACATACGTTTGCAAACGACTACGAGCTTACCACATTGCACTCTCCTTTTTTTCTGCTAATTACAGGAAGAGTGATTTATTAATATTTGTGCAATGGTAACTTCTCAGCTCACCCACAGCCTTTTCTAATCCAGCCAATTATTTTTAGTATTACTTTTAAGCTCTGTCTTTAATTAATGGGGTGCAGAAATTTAAAGCATATGGGGTTGCTTTTCTTAAGTCTGGGAAGAAGCAGAGTTTAAAAACCCTGCAGATACACTTCTCAATATTGCACTTAAACTCTATTTCTGAAAATAATACATATAAGTTGTCACATTTTCTTCAGCTTGACATAAAATTCTGTGACGTGTCACATCAAATAGCAACAATCATGAAATTTTTAGGGATGTGTCAGTTTTGAGACACATACTTTCTTGCTTTGATCCACCATGGTTCAATTGGAAGATAAAATAATCACTTCCATTTCTCACTACTTCCTTATAAAAACATGTAATAAAACATATATATTTAAAAATTTTCAAAGTATTTGTTCTGAAGCCCCTTTAAACAGAAAATTCTTGTCGCTGCTAATATCTGCTGCAAAACCATCGCTTGAGTTGCAGTCATGTTTCTGCCTGCTCCACAGGAAAGCTTGAAAGGTGCCATCATTTTTGGGACACCCATGGTCCTAGCTGGGCAGTCCAGTCTTCCCACATGTGGAGCACGATCCCAGCCCGGTGCAGTCAGGGCTGGTATCAGATACTCAGCGCCTTGTGATCCAGGTATGTCTGAAGATAAAACTTCAGCTGCCTTTTAAAGTGGCCAAAGAGAAAACCTCCCTCGGTCACTCACCGCGCTCCCTTCAGCAACAGGTGGAGCGTGCAAGCTTTGCTGGGCTTTCCCGAGGCAGCCCCAGCACCGCCTCTTCCCCCCGGGTGAGCCGGGGCGAGGGAGCAGCAGGCAGACGCCGTGGCCCCGGGCCGCCCCCGTGCCGGGCCCCGATCGCTCCTCTCAGGGCTCATCCGTCTGGGCCCGTCACGGCCACGCTGGGTGGCGGCCGCGCCCGCCGGGCCCGCAGCGCTGTGCGGGAGGGGAGGGCGCGCAGGCCGCCGGCCCCGGGCGCGGGGCGATTCATCAGCAGGACGGCTACTGCTGGGAAGAATTCCTCCCCGGCGGGATGAACCTCCAGTGACTCTTCTCCGGGGCCGGGGACGTGCCCCTCCTGTGCGGGCAGGGCCATGGCTGAGCCCGGGGATGAACTCTCCGTCACCCCCTGACCCCCTCTTCAACTCCCACACACGCACCAAGGCGTGAACTGGGGCTCCGCGGGGCCCAGAGGCCTCCGAACCCACCCCTGCTTCATTCCGGCTTCACCGGGGCTGGGGGATGCCTGGGCTCAGCCGCACTGCATTGTCGCTGTCCTCTCATGTACAGCACCAAGCTGGAGAAGGCTTGTCCGTCGAGCCTTGGCCGGAGTTTTGTCCCATGCTGCAGGGTGCTGCCACCTCTTAACAATTTTGTCTTGATCTCCTCCTGGCCTAGACCGTCCAGACCCGACCAGGGTCTCTCCCCTGAAAAATCCCCACTGCCACTCTCAGATTATCCCCGGATGCACAAACCAAAGGAAAATTGTAGAGTCACTCTGGGACTTTGTGTCAGATGGGGATGTCTCCTCTGTTTTGGAGGAGTGAGTGGTAGCTTTTGCTTGATGGCTCTAGAAGCCCCTGCCAGGCTGGGGGATTGTGCTGACATCTTGGAGTCGTGTGACAAAGGGTGCAGAAGGCGTCAGTTCCTATTTCTGAATAGTCTGGTCTGACTATGTTGTGCTGGGGGAAACAATAAGGAAACAGAAGCACAAGGACAGCAGCTGAACCTTTGTGCTTTTCTGTACTTTTTATTATTATTATTTTTTTTCCAAGGAAGCTTTCAGTGTGCTTGCCTGCTGGGTCCTCAGGGAATAACATGCTCCGGCAATTTATTACACTGTCTCTAGGCAGAGCCTACCACTGCTATATCAGGGAATTACTTAAGGAGTTACTCAGGTCCAGGTGGCTGTTTGAGAACTTATATCAAGAACTTACATCACCTGCTTTCCCTTGTAGTTAAATTTAGGTCCCTTCTTTTGGCTCATTTCTCCTTTTATCAGAGCATAATTTAACCACTGGTCACTGGAGACAAAGAGAAGCCTAAATAAGCTTCAGAATGCACCCGAGAAACTGCTGGAGAGAGCTAAGAAGCAATTTTTTCTTCTGAAAATCAGTGTCCTTTCACAGTGACTAGTAGCTTCTGCCCTCCATGTTGGATGAAGGAAGTAGCAGACATAAGACAAGGAAAAGATAGCACGACAAGAGATATCAGGAAGGCAAACGGAAAGGTGAAGCAAAGGTATTTCCTCACAGTAGAGGAGAAGAGACTAAACTTATGTTTCTGTACACTTAAACTCCTTGGTTAAGTTCAGTGCTGCATTCACAAACAGGGACAGGACGTATAGAGAGAGTGGCAGGAGTGACAGCATCCTGTGTCCCAGCCTAGCAAGATGGTCAGGTGCTCCAACACTGTCATTGCAGGCTGGCAGAGGTGGTTAGGGTCAGCAAAGGAGGATGTGAGAGACACAATTCTTAGTACCTCAGAATTTCTGATTCCAGGTGCTGATGGCAGAAACTATGGAGAAGGAGCTTGTGAATGCTTTAAGTTTGTATTGCAATTAAATGCATGTTTAAGTAGTTTGGAAATTTTTGTAAAAGCACAGTGGCAGATATAGAGTGCATCTAAGTACATTTGGACTCTGACTACTTGGATTGCATTTATGGGGACTGGTGGGAGAGGTATCCCTTTCTATCCCGTGTCATTATCCATAGAATTCAGCTAGCGATTACAATGAAGTGTTTTAAGGCAAGCCAACGCCAGTGACGGCTGCAATGCAAAGTCTGCCCTTATGTAAACTGCAGTGGTTTGGGAGCTGATTGACAAGCAACTTAGACATCTGGACACCAGGAGCAGAGCAGACAGCTGGAGCTGCCAACCTTTTCAGCTTATCCTGAGGTAAGGCTGTCCCAGCACATCAGTCAGCACCCTTACATTTCTTAGGTCTTCAGATTTTAAAGAGGCTATACTGACCCATAAGATCTAGTAAAATGAATGGGTATATTTTATGATTTTTTTTTTTTGCAGAATAATAATAACTCAGAGATCTGAAATGTTTGAAAACTTTTCTTTGCTCACACCTTCCCGTGTGTAGAACGGAATGTTTCATAGCAGTTTTGCTTTTTCTGTTCTTTCTGGTGGAATCAAAAGTAATGAGTGCAGCAAGTATCTATAAGTCATTTAATTAATGCCAGTGTTTTGTTTTGGTTTTTTTTTTCCCAAGAAACCTGTAAGACAGCTAAGACTGTGTGGTGCTGTGGACCGATAGCCTTTCAGCTCAGAAAACCTGTGTTCACGTTTGGATATGAGATGTTCATAACAGTGTACTGGATTTTCTTCTCTCCTTAAAACCTTTGTGTCCATTGCTAAACTCATTGCACAGTTTGGTGCAAGCTGTATTATCTTAGCAGCAGCAGAAGGAAGGGAGACTTTAACAAGTGTATCTGGACAGCTTGAGATGCAATCAAAGTCTTGCCAAAAACTCAGTGTGCATAAGAGTTTTGAAGACCTTCATAACCTATTTCTGAAATTTATCCCAGCCAGCAGCATAGGCAGTGTGAGACACCCCAAACCACCAAGACCCTGTTATGACAGTCCCTGCATGGTGCACAGAGCAGGCCACACCCATCTGGGCCTGGGTAAAGGAGTTTCATCACTAAGAAAAATTCTTCCCCTTGAGCAGAATCAAGTCCTTTAGGTGATCACCTGGTTCATTACAGAGGATTAAAAAAGAGGGAACAGAGAATAGACATACAGATCTAACTGCAGAACTGAGGGATAAGCCACACCTTTTTTTCTCAGCCATGATGTGAAATAGGTGGCTATATACCATATCTATCATCCCTACACTACTCTCTTTCTGGTCAGCAATTTCTGCTTAGTTGTCTGTGCAACAGTCTCCTTCTGTGACTCAGGAGCCAACCCGAGACAAGCATAACCTACTACATCTCCACACCTCCATACAGATAGAGATACACATGTAATGAACTTAGGTTGTAACAGAGCCCATCATCAGCAATCTGTTTTGAAAGCTGTCTTCCATTTATTCTGTTTAGTAATAATAATCAATAAATGGTTATTGGTGGTTCTGGGCCATGTAGGCTGGATCAGTCTCATTTTCATTTGCAAAGACACCTTCATGTGCCGTGACCACAGTGCTTCATCAGTGTGATGCTGAGATGTGAGATGTCTGCAGTAAAGTGGGCATCAATTTTAAGAATGTCCTGAGTGACATGGGACTGATCATCATCCTGGCATGAATAGGCACTGTCTCAGAAATGCATGAATAATATACTGTAAGCGTTGGTCATTTGTCAATCTGGTGTCCTCGAAGAGACAGTCCCTAAACCAGCTTACATTAATCTTTTGGAGACAGATCTGGAAAAAATTATCTATAATTGTGTTGACCAACACAGCTTAAATCTCTTTCCATTTATGGATGCTCTTGGGAAGTTAGACTAAAACATGGCAAATACTTAGTATTAAAATGATTTTCATGGAGTAACAAATTGAACAATAATGCACAAGTTACAGTGCATCAATCACATTGGTGAAACAACATTTGAGGTATTAGATAAAACCTTCCTATCCCCTTCCTTTTTTTTTTTCTGTAAATATCTATCTTTTTCCATATGCAACTCTGCAGCTTCGTTGTGATCTCCTACAACCAGTGCCTTTATTATCAAGTGAAGAACAAGCCGAGTGATACTGCCTTTTTCCTTCCTCAGCTACTATCAAAACAGTGCAACAACCCCAGTCACAAACTCAAGAGTCTTTTGACAGCAGCAATTAAGCAACTTAATTAATGAGTGAATAAAAATGATAATATTTACTGAATGGGAGCATCCTGTTTTGCATTTTTATTCAAACTGTGCACCTGAAGAATACCACTGAGTATACTACCTCCTCCCCTTCTGCTTGCAAGCTCTCTTCATTTTTTTTCCCCACACTCTTTTGACTTTGAAAGCACCCAAAAACTATTGCATGCCTAGACACAGGCATGATGCTGAGGCACTAAAAGACTCTTCAGGCAGCTGAGGGGAATATGCTGCTATCTTTGCTGTGATTCTGCTGACCCTTAAAATGTGGCTTATATTTGACAATTTTCGTGGTGCATTTTTAAGCTTGAAATTTACATCAGAATAGGTGAATAATTACTGATAAATGGCTAATACAGCATTAATGCATTTTGTAATTAACAAGTTTTGGGCTGGCAGTGCTTTCCACCCTTTTTCTCAACATGTTTCACATGCATGTATATAGACTTCTGTTCCCCCATATTCTTTATTTGGCTATTAATCTCTTCAACCTTCATATATTACATGCATACATATAAATATATGTTTTAGTCTACATGGGTTTTCTCAATGAAATATATAACCCATCTCAAATGCAAGTAAAGCCCCATACATAATTATTTTGGAATGACAGACAGTGAATTCCTTAGCTATTATTTTTGACGACCCTGTCATGGATGCCAGGCATATATTGTGGTAAGAGCCTGAGAAACTTGGGAAAACCCACCTGGGGAGCAAACTCCTTTTTTCTTTATGGAAAGGTTCCCCAAGTGACAGGCCTGCAATCCTGGGTGAGCTTAATTAAAGTCAATAGAGAAAACTAAAGCATTCAAAATTGCTGCCTTTGGGGCTTCCCCACTCTTCTTTTTCTTCATTTGCTGACACTTTTAAGGGTAAGGTGCATTTTAAATTCCTTATTTGGGGCTTGGGGCTCAGTTCATCACATTCCCCTTTTGTTCTGTATCCCACATTAAATCTCTGTGACACTTCAAAGTGTTGTTTCCCATGATTTATGGCTAACTAGTGCAGGTGCAGTGGGCCTTCTGTGAGGTGCTGAATGTCCTCTTTGACATCAGTATTAATGAATGACGTTTCGGCGTACAAAGCCAGGTAAGGCATGTTACCTAAAAGTAACTGAGGTAAACTGAGGCACCCAAAAGACAGCAGTGAAGCCAAAAGAAGAATTTAACCTTGTTGGCTCCCAGAGCTCTGCAGTATTTGCTAAGCATTTTGTAGTATTAGTTGTGCTGAAAGCATCCCCTTGGGATTTTCCAAAATCTGCCTCACCAGACTTTCTGACCCTAGTTGTACCTTACTGCTTCTCCTCTCCTGCCACAATTGCACATCACAGGCCAGAGACACACTGAAGCTGCAGAGCTGGGAGCACACATGGAAAAAAAAGGCCTTTGTGTAATAGGATCTTGACCATCTGCTGCACCTGCCATTTCAATCCCTTGTCTGTTTTGAATCATACACTGTCAAATGTCACAATCACTACCAGGCCTGAAGCTTGGATTAGTTCTTGAGCTTGTAATGCTTACTTTTGAAATGAATGGCAAAATGCCTACTGACTTCAGCACAAGCAGAGCTCAAGAACTGACAGCTACAATCACCTTCATTTGGACCCCACCCATACTGGCAGGATATATTGGAAGTGGTGTCAGCAACAGCAGTGGGACTGGGGCATTCATGACAAACTACCATTGGGGTTTGCTTTTGGAATAAAATCCTCATTTACCAGCCTCTGATAATGAGGTGGCCACATGACTTTAGAGCAAAAGCATTTTTATTAGTGCCTAATGGTAGATATCCTAAATTAGGTTTGTGAATTAAGAAAACACTCGGAACATTCAAGTGATCAAAATCCCTGATGATAAAGATGGGTGTCAGAAATTCCCCAGTTCCAATTGTTGGTCCCATAGCACTTACATGATTCACTATGTGTTAATCTAGGCTGTCTGTACATTTATTGTAGAAGTAGCTGTATGGTGAGATGGTAGTAATTGCATATTCTGTCCTTCACAGCACTGAGAAACATAAGAGGTGTGCTGTGCTATGCTATGAGCGGGGGAAATTCAAAGTCCAGCATGAATACCTTGCTGGGGTTAAAAAGAGAGGTGCTTCTCTTGCTCATGTAGGTGGAAGGGGCTGATTCATAGCAATAAGGGCTCTATGCAAAATGCTATCTGGGATCTCAGTTCTGAAAAAACCCTTCCCATTCTGATGTGGGTTGTCTGCAGCAGATCCAGTTTTGATCTGTTTGTATTTTAAACTATTCCAGACCATCTATCTCCTTCTTTCCCTGTTCCTCCTTTCCATGTTCCCTCGGCAAACAGCTCACTTCTTTACTTCCCTCCTTGAGGAAGGATATCAACGCTGAAAAGGTTAAGTGGGCTGCCTTATGAGTTGGGATGTTGTGAAATTTACCCTCATTAGCTTCTGTGGGTGGCCATCAGGAATTTAATTAATATCCTTGACATGGGTTGTTATAACTGGTATCGTGGCTTCCAGATGCCCATTGCTGAGAGAGACAGAGACTGCACTTGTGAAGAGTGACAGCTTTCAGGAATGTGCAGAGGCTTTGTACTCTGTCTTGCAAGAAGAAAGACAGCTCTGGTTGCCACCTTCTTCCTGTGGGAAAAAAAAGGGAGAAAAAAAAAGTCAGCCTTTTTGCAGGTAGCCTCACTCATGACAGTAACATCACGTCTGTTTCTGCCCTTGTCAACACATCTCACTGTCCACAATCACTCATCATCTCCAGACAGACAGCACTGGAGGAGATCATCAATTGCCAATGCAATTCAGCAGATACACTTCATAAATTTTAATTACATTCCCACTGAAAATGAATGGTCAGAAAATATAAAACATCTGCCATCCAGATCATTTACATTTTTCATACAATAAATCATTGGCAACATCCAAAACAATGGATTAAATCATGTGGAGTGTGATAGGTCAAGAAAGAAGAAACGGCACCCATCGTGTGATTACTGTTTGGACCAAAGCCATTACACGGTGTACAGTATCAAGGAAAATAAAAACATTAAAAAATAGTAACCATTTGGACTTGTCCTCATAAATAAAAGATCCCTGGTATCAGATAGACCCTTCTAATGGATCTATTACTGTGTCTATGGAAAAATGAGGGATTGTTTAGGTAAAAGAATATTTAGTTAATTAAGATGGAGGGAAATGGGTATTTATCAATTCAGTGTCTGGCCTATTTAGCTTGTAAATAGAGTAAAGAAGTGATGTCAGTGAAAAATAATCTGTTAATCAGGTTTAACTAATATAATGACTGTTAAAATAACTCAACAAACATTTTCTTTGATCCTAGTGTGAGATCATCAAACAATATGTCCAAATTATATATTTTACCTGACAAAGCATCACAATATAGGTTTAGCAAGGCAGGTATGGGACTCGGAGGGAATGTACTACATCCTTTTGTTCTCTGTTTGGCAAGGGAGCCAGCCCTGATGGTGGTGGGGTGGTGATTCTCAATGAACCCTGCCCCAGGAGGTAAGAAACCTGTGCTCAGCTTCTGTTCTGCTTCAGCTGGATCTCCTTGTTCTCCTTCAAACTGCTGGAGAGACAGGCCAAGACAGCAGGGTCATCGTCAACTCTACAGAGGGTTTAAGGCAATGCAACCAGAGCCACAAATGCGAAAAAATTGCTTTTTGTTTTAAGTACCACAGATTTCCTCAGATTTAGTGAGATTTTGATGCCTCAGACTCTTGGAAAGTTTTATCCTGAATTGTAGGTGTTTTGTGCTGTTCAATATTATATGAGTTTTTCGTTTTATTTTGTTTTTTCATAAGCAATGATATTATTACATCACCTTGTGTTACATTTTCATCCAAATGATGCTTTCTACAGCCATTCTCCTCACTACCTGTGCGGTTACCAAACCTGAGACATTGCCCTCTCTTCCTTGAACCACTCTTATTTTCTAAAACCTGAAAGTAATTTTGCTTGAAAGCAAAAGGCTTGCTCTTTTGTTTGCCTTTTAAATAGTACCAATACAAAGACATGGACCATCCATGGGAGCAGCAAACTGTGAACACACTCAATCACAAGTTGTTGGATACAGCACATCCTCATCCCTAGAGCAGATGACAGATTAGTGTGTTTGTTAACCTCAGTATCTTTCCTGTTGAATGAAATGGGTGGAAATCAGGTATACACTGAGCAAATGTTTATTTTGACTGGAAGCCCTGTCACTTTGTGTATTTATGTGAAATAGAGAGATGTATGCTTAGCCTGAGGAGGTATCTGCACTCTTCAAAAAAAGGCCATTGATGAATGGCTGTAAAAGCTATACTTTTATCTGTTTTATGTTCTTCTAATGCTGCTAAATTGTTGTATATTAGGTTAAAAAATAGTTCATTCTGATGTTACATGATGAGCACGTCTCGCAATGGTATGTGCAATATAAGACTCTTTCATTTGACGATTTACTGCTGTTAAAAGGAAATAAAAATCCTCATAACATATGAGAGAACAATGTAGCTGAGAGATTTTCAAAGTGTTCAGCTTGAGTTCGTTGAACTAGGAATAATGTTTTTTTGACTCGATGTATGTGTGTATTTTTAATTCAGTTACACAAATATCAGGGGGAAAGAGGTAGCAATTTTTTCCCTCATAGAGATGTTTTACTTCATACTAAACTCCTTTACAACAACAATAATTATTGAAAAACACCACAGAAGTGCTGAAGCACATGTTATTAGTTACTATTTATACAGTGACACATATTGCTCTACAGACAAATAAAAACAATGACTTTTCCTCTCTCACAGTGATGGTTTATGGGCTTTTTATTACAAGTTTGGCCAGCTGGTTTAGATATGACAAGTAATTCTCTCCGAATCTATTCCTTTTACCCTAAGCTCCACCCCAAAAAGATATTTTTTTTTTTAAATCACATAGCATTTGTGCCATTTTTGTTTGCTCTTTCCATCTTGTGGCCCATCCCTACACTTCTCTCATTTTCTAACATGTTTTTTCCTGGTTTTTTTTAGTCCGACTGTTGCCATCTTCACATCTGCTCAGTCCAAGTCTGGAAGCAAAGCCAGCAAGCTGTAGTACAAAATTCCCAGTACCTCTCCCCGTTCTGGAAATAAAAGGTATTGGCAGACCAGTTTCCCCATTGTTTTCAGTCTTTGGCTTCAATGGTGCTCATCTGTATATGGTAGGATATGGGATAGTCCAGTGCACCAACTGCTTCCTTCTAGCTTTGCCCTCCACCAAAGCACAATCCCTGCATTATCCACTGCCCATTGCTTCCTTCTAGACTTTCACAGGAGTTCCTAAGGAATTCAAATTATGCTCCTAAGGTGCTGTCTGGCCCAGCGTGTAGAAGACGATATACTCCATATATCCTTAAAGGAAATGACAATTATACTTCTGTTGTTCAGGAAATGCTGGAGTCTGCTCAGTAGCTATGTTAAGCCCTCCTTATACTTCAGATTTACAGATTTCAGGGGCCAGTTGAGAGCATATATTCATTCAATCAGACAAAACCAAAAAGTTTAGGAAGTTTGTCGAGTAGTTTAAGTGTACCTCCATCATGAAACCTTTCCTGCAAAAATTATACATGTTGAGGAGAAAATTCAAAAAGGCATGTAGGCACCTAACATGTCACTCCAGCAGAATGCAATTGCCTAAATTGATGTCATCCATGTGATTTTGTACATGCCTGAAGATCAGCTCAGGTAAGTACCTAGAAGTTTCTAACACAGCTCTGGTGACGGTGACTTTCTCTGGATCAAGTGTGCACTGTTGACAGTGCCTCAAGATCACCCCCACACGCTGAGCTTTGGTTTCCATCCAGGATCAAGGTCAGAATGCACCAACTGGCTTCCTCTTGGGGAAAATCCATCTGGAAAAAGCACTCCAGGAGCTCACTGAGCCCAGGGCACATGTGGATGTCTCAACCTGATGGGACCAGGCTGTACTAGTCCAGAAAGAGTGCCCTGAAGGACATGTGCCATGGCCATGCAGGACTCACTCTCAGCTCTTTTGCTGAACACATCTGCTCCTATTGGTCTGTGTGACAAGTGCAGGCTCAGACAGTGTAGCTGTGCAGCTCATCCCAGAGCTGACTGCATGTGCACATACGTGCGCGGGGCTGTGCCACCCACGCGCACGTGCGTGCACATGTGTGTGCACGTGTAATTTATCATTTTTTTGTGTGTGACACACCAAAAATAATGTATGAGCTCCCTCTGCTGCTTTATACAAAGAAATTAATCAAGAAAATTGCTTGCAAAGCTGAGAGCATTTTATTCGTATCTTGCTGATAATGCTGTTTGCACAAGTAGAACTAAAAATAAGTGTGTATTATGCTTGCAAAGCACTGTCCAAACATTAAATAATTAAATAAACAAAAGAATCTGTGTTGGCTGTTTTGACTCATAAAATATTCCAAGTATATCTGTTTTTATTTAAAAAAAGTCATCATTTTAGGTAAGAGAGTATTTTCTGACTTCTGAAAAGGTATCAGTAAAATCAGTGAAAGCTCTATTGAGAGATAAGATATATTAAATATCACTAGGTTTTTGTGGCTTTTTTTCTCTTTTTAAAAGGAATAAATAATTTCTAAATGTTTAACAGTAATATATTATTGGATTAGAAGTTTTTGGATGTCTTTTGCACTTTGTTAAACAAGCTTTATATAGTTACACAATATACATAAACTATTCTTGAAGTTTATCTGAAATTCTAAGTCCCATAAAAAGAAAAATCAGATTACTTTAGTGACAAAAACAGACCCGTGCAAAAGAATGATGTCCTAAAGACTTTAAAAAGCTCTAAAATATATTTTTGTCTTTTCTTTCTTTTCTATACTTCCTAATTCTTCTGCTTTTAAAATGATGCAAGAGCGGTATCTGAAATACATTATTATTTTATGCATTGGAAGGGTAATTTTGATAAATTGACTTGCAAACAGTTTCTTTTCCTGAAGGGGTAAAATAAAAAGTGTAGTTCTATGAATATATCCAAAGAAAAAGTTAAATCTGGATGAAAATTTTTAGTAAATTTTTTGTCCTGAAAAATTTAGTTAAATGGGAAAAAAGGATGTATTTCTATCCGTTCAAATAATCAGTTTGAATGACTTATGAAAGATTTTTTGACATTTTGAATTGCAGAATAATAGACTGAAGATACCCCTGGAGTTATCTGATCCCTGCCCAAATTAAAGTGTCTCAATATTGCTTAAGTGGATGCTTTTCTCTAAAAATGTACTTTAGTTAAAAAAAAAAAAAAAAGGAAAAGATATGCAAGAAAAACTCCCAAAGTAGATGAACATTCTGAATCACACTAGGCACTAAATGTGACACAAAGCAATGATTGACTTTGCCTTACAACTTAGTAAGAAATATAAAAAAATATTTAACCAAAAAAGAAAAACAAATTTATTTTCAGAACTTCTCATGAATAATCATATTGTACGTGCTGGGCTACTTGATCTCAACTGGCAATGAGAGACACTGAGAACCAAGTAGAAGAAATCTTTTGCTGTAACCAACTACATAGGCTAAGCCAAACACTCAGTGGAGCTTCCTGAATATTACAGAATCCCAGAATCATTAAAGTTGGAAAAGACCTCCAAGATCATCAGTCCAACCTTTGATTGATCACCACATTGCCACCACTATGTGCCATGTCCAGTTATTTATTGAACACTTCCAAGGGATGGTGACTCCACCGCCTCCCTGAGCAACCTGTTCCAATGCTTAACAAGCATTTTCACAAAGAACTTCTTCCTGATGTCCAGCCCAAATTTCTGGCACAGCTAGAGCCTATCTCTCATCCTGTCACTGGTTGTCTGGGAGGAGAGAATGATCCCCATCGTGCTACAACATCCAGCAGTCGCAGAAAGTGTTAAGGTCCCCCTTGAACCTCATTTTCTGCAGATTAAACAACTCCAGCTCCCTCAACTATGCCTTACAGGATTGTCTCTCTACACCCTTCACCAGAAAGGCAATGAAGCTAGTGAAAGGTACAGAGTAAGTCCTTTAAGGAGCAGTGGAAGGAGCATGAATCTGAAAGAACTGTAAATGATAATAAAGTTCCGTAGTTTCAAGTTTTCAGAAATTTTTCATTGCTGTGACTAATTCTGTCTTTTGACTTACAGGACTGATTATTTCCTTGGCTTTTGAATACTCATCCATCTAGGATTCTTGCAACACCTTTGTTTAACAATTATTTGCTGCATGCTCCCTGTATGAGTTGAGTGGGACTATCACCCTTTCCTTAGCTTTCACTCTATATATGTCAGCTGTTGCACCACAGACCTGTAACTGAAAGGCAATTTATCGCAACCACTTTCAGTGTGGGGCTGTTTTCTCATTTGTCATAACTTTTTAAACATCTGTAACTTGTTTCTCTGTGTGTATACAAATTGATGCCAAAGTAGACTAAGCATGTAGCTGTCTGTATTTTTCCACCATTAACAACTTAGCAAGGATAAGAGGCATTTGATATCCTCCTTTTTTGTCAAGCCTCGCTTCTGTGATTCTATAAGAAAACAATATTTCTATCTGATTGAGTACTTAGCTGTGATTTTGAGCTTTTCTAAATAACAGGTATAACAGAGTCATTCTTAATTGCTGTGTATGCTACTGGACCATATTGCTCAGCACAGGAACTATTGGGAAGCTGCATTGAAAATGAGTGCACCTCTCACAAAAACTGAGATTTAATAAGCCATCCTTATTTGTCCACATTTGCCTGCCCTTTCTACCATGGCAATCCTTATGTAAACACTTCTGATAACCAAATTTGGGTCTAATAAATACACTACACACTGATGGAGCTATAATTATCCAATCTACAGGCTTTGCACATACAGGAGTTGTTGAATCAGATATTCTAATACAGGCCCTGATGTCTCTTCTGGCAACTTCACCACCTCAGTAGTTTGTGTTTTTCAGTTTTAAATTGGTAACATTAAATGTCTTTAATAGGTTATTACTGGAATCCTGTAGACGACAGAGATGTAGTGAATACAAATAGAGTACTTGACAAATCACAGACTGTAATGGTTGGCAGATCCGATTGGCAATTTAGTAATGTGCTCAGGATCACAGATATTAGAGCTGGAAAAGACACATTAAGTGAAATCCTAGGCTGAATGGAGGAAACGCCAGAATTTCTGTTGAGTTCAATGGGACCAGTTGCATTAATAGTGTTGCATTATATCCTCTTCCAGTATTGATCATAACAATCCAGTCTGTGTGCAGTTCTATGGGGAGCTCCTTGAATCCAAGCAGTGAGGCTTGGTAAGAAAGTATGTAGCTTTATTGATTTCTGTGTTCATTTAGCACTGGCCAAACTCCCAAGGCACTATCTCTGGGCTCATTCAAAATTTACTAAATTTCTTCTTGTTGTATAATCCTGGTCAGGAATCCAAGGGGATGTACCTGGGACATTACACAGAACAGCTTGAAGTGACTGAAAACTCTCACAAGATCCAGAATGACTTCTGCTGAGTTTCACAGATGTTTCCAGCAGGCTTATTTAAAGTTATTTAATGTATTTAATGTTATTTAATGTTGTGTGTTGGAGCCATGGACTCCTTCTTAAACTTTGACTCTTACTGTTTTCTACTGTCATCAGTAATATAAATGACCCATTAAAGAGGAACTGAGTTTACCTTTGATAACAATATTCTCTCAGGTGGCACACAGGCAGGAGGCTACAAAGGAAAGGAGGCAGTTTGTGCTGAGGGTCAGGGTGACAAGAATAGTGCAGGGCACTCCAGTATTCTATACCAGATGCATAACTTAGAACACCCTAAACCTCATTTGTGCTCAGGTTGTCCTAAATATTCCTCAAGTCCATTCTAAAAGTTTAGGTTCAAGATCAATAAAGTGGAAATGTGACTTCAATGCACTTTTCTTGTGGTCGTAAAGAACATAAACTAAGAATTGAGTCCCTGGGGTGATTGCACAGTTTCACTGTCATTTCTCAAGGCTTCAAGCTTCTGTTCTGCTAAATGGAAATTAGAGGCCAGTCTCCAGATATGAGCCCTTGAGAAGAAAAGCTACTGACAGCTGCAAAACTTTAGCTGGCATGTAACTAGTGCACTAATATATTCTGCTGATAAAATCCCATGGTCATGCATTGTTTCAAATCCTTCCACTGACTTTCAGGCAGTAACTGAAAAGCAAAAATGCAAGGTGATCATTGCCTCAATAAAAACCTTTCAAAGCCAAGTGTAAATGAATGCTGTAAATTGCACATTTTTTTCCCCGTGTGTCTCACAGATCTGAATTCTGAGGATCAATCAGTTGCACACAGGAGTCATGACCCTGCTCTCATTGCTCTAAGGAACTGTTGTCTCACTGCATGCTATGACCCTTGGCATGAACCTGGTAATATTACTACTTGTGGGTCTATCAACAACAAGCCCTCTGTGGTCCCAATGTGCTTAGGAAAACTTAATTCCTCTTGTTCCAAATGTAGGGATCTCTTTTGTGCCAATTACCCTTTGACACTGCTATTCAAGCTTACTTTTCCAAACACTGGTCCCATAAACACTACTCCCTTCACAGGAACACAGGCTGGCAATAGCAAGGAAAAGTAGTGCAAAAATGTTTTCTTTTGATGTTCTGATTTTGGGATGTTTGCTAAATGTATGTCACTGCCTTTTAGGAAACTTTGCATAATGGCTGGAGAGCTGACTTATTTGTGACTTAATCTTCAATTTTCTTGTAGGCTTAGCAGGCAGGTTGCAAATGCTTTGTGGTTCTCATGGTAAGTGTTAGATCTTGCAATGAATCTATAGGTAAAATCAGATTCCTACAAATCATTCTTCAAGTATATGTGAGCTTTGACAGCCTGGGTGGTCAGTCAGTTTCAAACAAATCTCCTCTGTGGCTATACTAGCCTTGGAAATGCATATTTCAGTTATTTCCACATTCTGGAACCAAAATCACTTCCTCTGATGAGGAGGTGAGTCCTGATCAAGCCAGCTCAGGTAACAGCAGCAGCATCAGCATGCCCACAGCTGCTCTGCTTGCTGATTCCATAAAAGGAGCATCTGAGTGATGCACATCTATCTCTAAGCAACCATTTGCGTGTGAAATACCCATCAGGGGCTGGGAAGTGAAAATTTGGTGCAGAACACACCAGAGCACAAGGGACTGCTTGGCCTTCTCCACTAACTTCTACACTGGTGACTTTTTCTACCACTCTGCTCCTTTACTGCGCCAATAAATACCTTGGTCACTGGTTTCTAGGGTAAGGTCCTGGTACCTTTTCTGTCTGAGTGGCAGGTTGCCCCACCAGCGGGCAGCTGGGCAGCACAGTTTAGGCTGTCTGTTTGCCAGATGAGCAGGCTGGTGGCCCTGGCACACAGCAGCACTACAAGTGACCTGAAGGAGAGGAAGCACAACTGATGGCAGCTTGTAGTTTGACAGCCTGGAGGTCTTTCACAGGCTTTTCCAAAGCACAAAAGCCACTTCTGGGTCTTGAGAAGGGCAGAGTGAACTTAAAAAGAATGAAGGCTGACGTTGCAAGGAGTGTAGTTGGGGTAGACTGGGGTCCCTTCCTGATCACCGATGTGCTCAGGGGCTTTCAGGAATGCGCTTCCTTGTGCTTAGCCATGATTTCTGCACTTTGCTGTAACTCACAGAGCTAGACTATGCTCCTCAGGGCAAGGCTCGTGCTGCCTGCCCATCTTCTCAGCAGGGCTCCTTGGGTTGTACGCAGCACAGCTCCTGACACACCACCCCAGCTGCTCCTCTCCCTGGAGGGGAGCAGGGAAGCTCCTGTGCAGCTGTGAGGAGCCCACAGCCAGAGCTCAGCTGCCACTGCATTTGAAGTAAGCTGGGTGTTTGTGTCATGTTGGGGGCTGCAGTGGGAGCAGACACCATGCAAATAAATAACTGCTCCCCTGGTTCTTCAGCAGCTAAAATGGTAATGAGGTGCCTTCTTGGACAGATGAAGGCAAATGGAGAAGTGAGCTGCAGTAGTTAACAGCAGGCAGGATTTGCTTCTCATGCTGTCATTCCTTTGCCCAAAGACCACAAGGATGGCCTGTGGTGCAGTTCATCTGGCCTGAAGCTTTCTTCTTTAGAAAGAAAAAAAAGGTTCACTGTCTGCTTTTTCTATTCCTCTGGTCATTCTGTGAAAATTAATGTTTCTCTTGCTCTTGTTGGCTTTTCTAACAGAAAGTCAGCAGCTTGGGAACTGGTGATCTGCCAAAGCAGTCACCACACACTGCAAGGTAAGGGCTGCCCACCCTGGCTATAGGCTGGATAGGCTGTGAAAGGGACTGGAAGTGGATGAGTGAAAGGGAACAGGGAAGAATGAATGGAAGTGGATGAGGGTTGTAGCATCAGGTTCACTTTTCAGACCATTGGATGGTCTTTTTTATTGTGATGTTTTCTTATTCCTTCTCCCCAGGATATTTCAATCATGTCCCATGGGGGTGCTCAAAGAAACAACGGTAAATTTCCTTCCCTTAACAAGTGGCACTGGTGAAACTGTGTCCCATTGCTGTTGTCCTGGTCTTAGTTTACTGCCAAATCCTGTTGTGGGCACACAGCATAAAGGGGAGTTTTTTATATATATACTCTATGTATGGTAGATAGCAAAATTTTTTGCTCAGAAAACTCTGTTTAAACTGAAACAAAGAATGGGGATACCCCCAACCCCAAGGAAGAGAGCTTTGGAAAGTTGCATGTGAAGGAAAAGAGATATACAGCCTATCCACTGAATTTTTATGGACTGGGTTTTTTCTGACATGCTAGCTAATGGCACTGAAGTGTTAGTGGTCTTTGATCTTTGACACTGATTATAGCAATTTAGTTTAAAAGGCCTGACTTGGGTCATCTATTATTATTATTCTAGTAGGTTTAGTGTTTTTATTTGAGCAGCTCAGTTAATTTTAGGTGGAAAAGGCCTCATTCTCCTGTGGTTAGCACTTTGGGTAGTCACTTCCTGAAGAGCTTCCTCTCTGACGGCTCCCTTTGGGCACTTCTTTCCAGCGAGTTAAGGTGAGCTTTTGGGTCGGAGCTTAGAGAGCTGTGAGTCAGGAGAGAATCAAGGATGATGTATTTTTCTCACTCTCTCTATCTCTGTGCTGCTTTATTTCTGGAAAATCAAATATAACAGTTTAATCAAAAAGGAAGTGGGAAACAATGTAAAAATACTGCCTAGCTTTTGCACAAATAAAGAATAAATGAAATAGAAGCATATTCATCAAAATCCAAGTCAATACTGAAATAAAGTTGGCCCCTGTTGGTATATGCAGCATAAAAGGAAAAGAAAAAAATGTAGGGAGCAAAGCACTTATGAAAAGGATTTTTTATTTTGGTGAAATAACTGTTTTTCAGAATATAATAGCAGTAACACAGTCTATGCATAAATGTTATGAGGGGTAAACTTAGGCTTTAAATTAGATATTTTTCTTTCTATGCAAAAAAAATAGCAGAGAATAGCTTTGGACACTGTTTAGGAGTGGGAATTACAACGTGGTTAATTTGGAGGGGCTGAATTACAAATACCCAACGTGATTGATTTTAACAGGGCAGATGGGCCCTTTAAAGTCCTGGCAAGGCAGGAGGTCACACTCGTAATACTGTGGCATACAGGGTCTGGGAATCCACCCAGGGGACTGGGAGCCCTCCCAGGGGCTCACAGCCAGCAGCCTTAAATAAAGTTCTGGTGCAGAAGGAGTACTGAAAACGCTAATAAATAAATAAGTAAATAAATTAAAAAGAGAAAATACATGACAAAGCAGGCTGCGAAGGAAAAAATTATTTGTCTTACATAGTCTGAAGGAAACTGCTGCCTGATTTTTGTTTCTTGCTCTTTCTCTTTGACTGGGTTTGGGGATGAGCTGCTCAGGAGTTTTCCTTGATGTGGGAAAACAGTATTTGGCCCTGATGTAGTGGAAAAATGAGCTGAGGTTGCCCACATCAGTTACACGGTGACCCTTAGGATTCCCACTCAGATGAGCTCATCTGCCCCACCCTCCTAGAGAGCTCTGATACCTTACAGTAATTTCACGAATACAAGCCGCAGCAATTTGACAAAAATTTTGGTGGAAACCCGGAAGCGCGGCTAATAGTCGGGGGGCGGCTAATATGTGAATAATTTTCTGACATTTACAACCCCAGACGTGCCAGCCAGGGCACTGAGCCAAGCACCTGCCAGTAAAAGCCGGCATTCCGCAATTGTTACAGTGTTACTCTGTTGCCCTGGCTCCCTGCAGGCAGCACGGGGGGCGGGGAGAGAGGCAGGAGAGCTCTCTTCTTCCCTCCTCTACCGCAGCCCAGGGGAGAAACGGGGGGACCCCGCGCCGCCATTGCCGCGGCTCAGGGAGGAGGGGGGGGCTCTGCCCCCGCCCTCCACCGCCGTGGCGGGAGCAGGGGGTGCTTTCTCCGTGCCCGGCCGGCGCCGCGGCGGGAGTGGGGCCGGGGCGAGCGAACCCAGAGGCGGCAGCCAGCCCCGAGCAGCAGCGCCGGGCTGGGCCACCTGGCCCCGTCAGCAGCCCCCAGCGGGCCGAGCCTGCACAACCTTAGTTGAGCCAGTAAACCCCACCATGCCGCGGTTCTGTTAGTATTTGACCACTTTGTTGCACGCGCATCCTCACTGCGAACGACAGAGCGGCTTATATTCAGGTGCGGCTTATTTATGGACAAAGAACGAAATATTTGCCAATACCCAGAGATGCGGCTTATACTCAGTGCGGCTTGTATTTGTGAATTTACTGTAATTCATCACTGTGCCAGAAGGTACCCACTGGAGCTAGAGAGCATTTAATCCTTTTGAGTGGAAAAGGTTCCACTCAAGAAGATGCAGTGACCTACCCAAGAAAAGACTCTAACTGGAGTCACTGACTTTTTGCCACATCATGAGTCAAAAAGGTAACTTGGAAAATGCTTGGGAAAACCACTTGGTTTTCTCATCTTGGAAAACAGATGATGAGCTGTTCCATCAGATGATCAATAGATGCTTCAGGTTTTCTGATGGAGTACTAAGGTGCTGTCAAAGAAAGGCTTTAGGAAATTTGATTCCTTATAATTTGTTCTGGTGTTGTTCTTTTGGATTCTGAGAAGGTTTTGGGATGGAAGAGTATTTTTATTTGAATAAAATGTTTGGTTCACTTATGCCAATATAGTTCTGCTGTGACTTTATCTATGTTATCTGCATGACATCTCTTAAAGCCAAATGAATGATTCTGGATAATGTAAAAATACAGCTGTACAGGTTAAACCAAACTTCCCTTGCATATTGTCCAAGAGCCATGATTCCAAGAAAAATACAACCAAAGTAAAAGGCAAGAAAGAGCAGAAGCTCATCATATTTTTAGTTTCCTTTTCCACTGAAGCCTATATGATAAATGGATCAGGAAAAAAACTGGGACCCAGCTTCCTCTTGGCCTTGAGGGGAGACATGCAAAAATTCATAGTGCATTTCACAGAAACCTTTGATCAAACCACCCTGGAGTCCTACACAGTCATTGGGGTTACAGAAACTCCAGTTTACTGCAGTTGGGAAGAAGCCAATAAATGGATCCCATTGCCAAATGGTTGTGGTACCTGTAAAGTTTCTCACAAGAGGTTCCTTTTTAAACACACTTCACATCCAGTGAAGGCATTGCTTTTATGATGTGGCCCTCATTGGACACAACCTAACTTCTGGTGCCCGGGATAGGTGGTCTGTTCAGTACAGGATGCAAAGTGACCTTTCTCCATATTGACCTTTTCATCCAGCAACCGGGAGAGAAAGACAGGACCCTTTTCTGAGGATGTTAGTCAGCATGGAAGGAGAAGACCAGAATGCCAAGGGAAGCAGAAAAAAATACCAATGCAAAGACACCCTTACACAGACGTCTGAATACCCCCTACCCTACCCAACAGAGGGTGTGTTTGAGTCTCCTTACCCCTACTGTCCTTGAATGTGCTCTGGCAGGCCTGCATTTCCTGACTCACGTTTTTTACCATGAGTATTGGAAAGGCAGATGTGTAGTTTGCCTCCTGGGCAGGTGAGCAACTGCCTGCAGAATGCTGTTAGCTGGGAAATTTAACTGCATAAACTGCAGTGCTGTGAGTGATGATTTCAGAATTGGCATGTTCTCCTTTCAACTTATAAACCTATTTTGATATTTATATAGAGCCATAAAATGTGGCAGAAAAGTTTTAACATATTTACGTTCATAGGACAGCTACATATATTCTGAAACCAAAGCTGTTATTTTTGTTTTCTTTACTTGTTATCCAGTAATGTTTAAATTATTGATCACATCCACTCAGGCTTAGTAAATCTTGCATTCACATGTACCTTTTTAATGACTGAAATAGTGATCTTTTTTCCCGTGGATAATAATGTTAATAGCCATACAGTACTGAAGAACTGCTTTAAAGCAACCTACCAAACAAATATGTCTGCCCTGATGCTGTCATGGTTACCTTTGATGTGAAATCACCCTCTTATTGTGCAAGAAAGGAGGGGCAATGTTGTCTGGAAAGAATAGTTTAGATGACAATGATATTGATTTCTAAGATGAGGTTCTGCTGTTACTTCTGCTGCTTTGACTCTCCTGGAGCTGTTAAGATTCAGCTAAGGGCAGAAATGGAAACAAAAAATGTAGTTTATATGGGAGTAAAGAGTGTTCCTCATTTGTCTGGCAGAGAAACAAAGAATGAGAGGGAAGGACCCTCAGAGGTTGTGATGTATTTCCTAATAAAGAGACAGATGGAGGTAGAGTGAGTGGAAAGTTTTGATGAAGTTGGAAGGACTGAATAAATGAAGTTCCATTCAGAGTGGGAAGTGTGGTCTTCAACATCACCACGAGTTTGGCTCCAAGTCAAATTAAATAATACATGTTTTCCTTGACCTTGTGCTACTTTCACAGTGTGTTACATGATATGTTCAAAAATTAAACTGCCTCTTAATAATACTCCTTACTTTGGTGTTATTATTGGAGTACCACATACAGCCTAATCTTCCAGGCTTCACTTGAACAAAACTGTCAGTGTTTTCAGAGCAGGTTTCACCAAAATGTCCAAGAAAAGCTTGTGAATACAGTTTCATTTCAGAGCAGGAGCAGTACTACACATTCCAAACACTCACTGAAGCAGTAGCTGAAATAGGTTGGAAGTATCACAGCAGAAGTGTTTGGACATGCATCAGCATTGTTTGTTTCCATCAGTCTGGATATACTGTGAGATTGCCTGGATGCAGCAAGAGAAAAGTGAGTCTGTCCAATGGGAAAGAATAGACTTTAGGTTCAGCTGGAAGACACAGACACTGATTCCTCTTGGAATCAGCTTGTTCACCTCTGGCCCCTAGAAAACATTCAGTAATGGGCCAACACTATCAAGGACCTGTAAAAGTGAGCTCAGAACTCTTCCAGATCAGCATTAATAGGATGTGCCTGTGCTTGTAAGGATGCCTAGTCCGCATTTTTATAGGTGCATAAATAACTTGGCAGACTAAATTAATGCACAAGCCAGGTTAAGACCTTTATAAAAGAAAAAGATTGTTGCATTATTGGCATTAATATGATTGAAAGGGTGAGTGCAGAGATAGGGTGCCATATGGTGGCAAGCAAGGCCTGTGGTAAGCTTTCTGCTGGGAAACAGTGTCACCTTAGGGAAGTGCAATAGAGAGTGACTAGCAAACCACTCATGAAGATCTTCCTTGGGTTTTCTGTGTCATCATTGGTAGCAAAGGAATGGAGAATTTAACTATCCTGACCTGCTGTAGAGTCTGGAGAATTTTTAGACTTTTCCCCTAGGACTTCTTCCCTAGGACAATTCCTATTGTATCCTGCACAGTTCTTTTTCTTCATTTGTACTTTGCCTGCTATCTCCAAATGTGCATGTGATCTTAACCCCAAAGAGATACCTTGTTCAGGAAAATGCTGCCTAAAGTGAAGACTTTGGATGTGATTAAGCATTCAGGTTTTAAAGGGGTAATGATCAGAGTGTGCACAAAGCACTGGAGGGAAGGACAGAGAATGAGGAGGAGGAGGAAGCAGAGCTCAGTGTTGTCAAAAAGCCACAATACCTTTGAATCATTACATTGAAAATTGAAACTACTCTATCAAAACTGATGGAAGTGGTATGTAAGGTTATTCTCCCCTGTACCTTATGTCCAAAGTTTACACTTTGAAATATGTTTATCTGTAATTCAAACCTAGGAGTCTGAGTGACCTCTAGTTATTTTTTTAAGCAGTCTCTATTTACATGACTCTATGCATGATGACCCTTTGGACACAGAAAGACAGGTTGATGTGCTTTGAAATCAGAATTACTACATACACACACAGAGACAGACACACACACAGACACACACACAAATCTTTCACTCCACCCTTCCCCATGTGACAGCTCCTGCAAATTTGTCTCTTTTTTAAGTCTAAGAAAAGATCACAGAAATATTGGAATGTTATTGTTAGAAACTAATGCATAACTTATAGTATTATGCATATTCTTAAAATACATGCATTTGCAGTCTCACATGCACATACTGCGCAAACATACTCTGCCATGCGAGAGCACTTCAGAAAAATCATTACAATTCATCATGTATTGTGTCCTCCCCACTACTTGAGGATGAAAGTTTCCAATACTAATGCTGCAAAGTGGGTATTATGTTGATTTATGCTAATCGGTTCTATACATGCTGTCATATTATATTGTTAAGTGATGACATTGGTGAAGTACTGTTGCTTCTAGTGTTAACAGCCCACCAGTGCTGGTTTGTAAACAGCAGGGGAGGCACCCACCTCCACAGTCTCCATGGTCTGTTGGATACAGCTGGGAGCTGGGGACCTCCATTCTCTCTTTTTCTTATGCCTTTATTGACACAACTAGATATAAGGAGGTTAGAAAGGTGTTAAAAATGGGGCTTTTCTCTAATGTCTTCTAATTCATTTCTCCTTGGCTGCAATAGGGCACATTATGTATATATATAATTATATATTAGGATTTGAGACCTTCCTTTGGACCCACCCTGACTGAGGAGGTGCAAATGTCTGTCCATGTGCCACATGGTAACTTCCATGTGAGACAAAAATTTCTGTGCCTTAAGAGCAAGACCTTACGTGTGTCCGCAAGGAGGATTGTCCAGCCTCTGCTCAGATGGGGAGGAGTATGGATGTTGCTCAGGACTTCTCTGCTGTCAGCAGTAGCAGGACTACTTGAAAGGACTGAGGAGAGAGGGGTGAGGACTAGGAAGGGTGATGATTGACTGCTCTTCCTGACTCTGCCTTCCTCCCCCCACACCCGATGGCAGAGCAGGCTTGTGTATTCCTGGGTGCCTTGTTTGTTTCCTTTGTCAGTGCTTAAGGGTATGGAGAAAAATACTGGTCTTAAAGCAGCTGTGAAGGATCGCTGTTTATTTGTCTTGTCGATGTGGAGTAAACTCTCAGTTGCAGATGATAGCACTTTGCTGTGTGCTGCACATGTAAAGTCAATGAATATTTCATCTAAGAGGTAGGGAAGGACTGCTGTTTTCATGTCGACTCTGAAGGAAGTGTTTTAATGAAGGGGAGTAAGTCAAGTTTCTTTGAACTCCCTTTATGTGTGATTTTGTGTTTGCTGTGTCCTGTGCTTAAAGACCTTTATACAGCAAGTTCAGTCTGGGACCAGCACAGATGACTTTCACTGTCCAAAGCAGGATATGGAAATGTTTTGTTTGCATTTGGTATTTTATGTTAAATAGCAGAATATGCAGGACATACTGGCTTCTGGTAAGTGTATAGCACAGCTGATGTTCAACAATGCAGTAGTAAAACATTGCACTATTTTGAAACAATCACTTAGGTCATGCTGTATTGTGGCTAAAATAACATGACCTTCACCTATCTACCTGTTGTAAAACTTCACCTCAAAGGATGCATTCTAGCTGTGCAATTTATCTTTCCAGCAACTCCAGATTTACTAAGCCCAGCCTGAACTCAGTTCTCTGCTTTTGATCAGTATATTAATTTAACTGAAGAGCCTCTGAAACAAAAGGAACATTGATAGAATGGAAGCAGAGGATAGAGAGAACACAGCAATACAAGCCTTTCTTGCAAAAGGAAGTTGCCCTGAAGAAGTAGCAATAGATCAAATACTCTTCATCACCAGGCATGTCTATGGTAATTGAAGTTAACACTGGAACATTCATCTTATTGACACATCGTTTGTTTAAAAAGTAAACTCGGTTTGACTCATAGACTGTAATGATCAGTTTGTAACATATGGTGGAAAAATTTTTAAAGGCTGGCTTTTGCAGTTTTTTAGCAGTATCTGGTACAAGGAGGGGTTGCAGGAGGCTGGGATAGGGAAGAGTTGCAGCTATTGAAGTACAGAAGGGGAAACACTGAGCAATTCTTGAGAGAGACTGTAAGTGAAAAGTTTCTTGGTTTTCCCACTATTTTGTTTCCGAAGCTGATGTGTAGTAAAAACTCCCAAAAGCATCAGGAATATTTATGTGCTTCTGTCTGCTGGTGACCACCCTGGGGGCTATGCTCTCCAGTGCATGGTTTAATGACATGGGGCAAGCAAGGCCCATATCACAGAGCATAGCCCTTCAGGAGTATAATGTATCTCCACACTTGCTGCACGTAGGGTAGAGGCAGACATGCCCTCATGCAGGGCCATGGGGCTACTGCTGTCTCTCCCTGCAGACTTTTCTCTTCTGTACCCTGATTACCCTGATGCGTGGATTTCAGCAATTCCTCGGAGCTGGGTGGCATCCTGCATCCTGTTTTGCCCTTAAAAACTGGGTTTCTACATAAAAGGACTGACAGTAAATGATACTTTAATAATCCTAAGTTACCACATGGGGAATTGTCTCCACACCTCTTGTTGCCTGGGGCATTTAACCATTTAACACCTCTGGCTATGCCCATGTGTGAGTGCACAAGCTTGAACAGGGGGGTGTGTGTGTGTGTGTGTGTAGAAATGAGTGTCCAGAGTTTGCCATGAACATTTTCTTGCACAAAGGAGACAGAATAATCTGTCTCACCATCAGCAATACTCATCTAAGAAAAAGAACACCTTCCTCACCAGTAGCACATTTGTGCTGATTGCTGTTACTGAAGCCGTTTATTAAGTATACAAGGAAGTCCAATACAACAAATTCAGAAGGAAAGAAAAGTTTTAAAGGCCAACACAACAGCTCTTCTGTGAATCTATTCATTATGGAGTCATTTGGATTGGTCACTACTTTAGAGGGAAAAAAAATTTACAAAAGCCAAAGTGTTCTATCTTTTTTTCCTTCTTTCCCAAGGCTCAATTTTCCGATAATCTCTGGTATTCACTGAATGAAATGGTGACTGCTGATTTTTTTGATGATAAATTGCCTGCAGTGCATGTGGGACTAATTACGAGATGGCACATTTCGTTCTGCCACCTGTATAAACTTATTTTAGACAGGCACAATAAGGGAAGTATTCCCAACAACACAACATTTGGAAAAGCTGCAGACCTTCTCTCTCTTCCCTCCCCTCTTGCTAAGGGAAAAATTTGTAATAAAGAGTTGGATCTTGAGTCTATAATGTGAGAAAAACCTGAGGGAATAGAAGGATAAGGAAGAAATCAACCTGGAGCATCTACAGGAAGGGAGAAGTGGGGTTCTGGGAGAAAAGAAAGAGAAGGGCAATATGTCCATAGAGAAGGAGAGATCAAAGGGAATAAAAGACCTGAAAGCAATAAGATTGTTTTGGCACATGAGAGGGAGATGATGAGGCTTAGAAAGTTGGCCTGGGGAAGTAGATGCTCAAAAGGTACAGGCAAAGATCTAAGAAGAAAGAGACAAAATCTGGGTCAGACCCTCCTTGGTGACTGAAGACTGCTGATATGGTTTGGAAAAGTGAAACAGGATGAGTTCTGACCTTTTCTGAATCACTGGCATGGCTGGGACACAATCATTGCAATCACGAGGCCAAAAGGAAACCACAGTTGCTTTTTGCCTAACCTTTCTCTTGCTTCTTGGAGATGAGGTGGTGTACAATTTCGATTAGTGTTCTTTTGAAAGAAGAACACTTTTTGTTTTTTTGGTTCAAGAAAAAAGTAAACCATTAAAAGCCATATTATAAGCTGCCCTTGGTATTTCTTTTAGTGTGTATAAAACAATGGGACAGAATATTCAACTTTTTCAGGTTTTTTGAACAAGAAGTCCTTATTTTCTATAGCTGTCTACACATTGTTTTTATGCCTTTCCCTTTGCTCTCTGAAGATGTCAAGAGAGTGCAAGTGTGCATGAAGGTCCTTGAGTATGAGAGAGAATAAGAGCATAGAATTGTTATTTCATCCTGTGTTTTACACAGTGATGTTGTCATGGTCTCTTACAATAGCACATAAATAATCTTCCTCCTGTCTTCTCTGCTCCAATACTGGTGCTTGTATCTTCCATCTTGTCCAAAGGTCCCAGTGCAATAGCTGACATAGAATAGCACATCACTGCTGCTCATCCATGCATGTATGCATGTATATGTATTTACACATTATCATCACACTGACTGGCTGGATCCAGCTTTTGGTTATATAGTCTTCAAAGAGTCTAAGTCCCTTAGTGCCACTGTGTTTTGTACATTGCGTTACACCCCACAGGGATATCACCAGGATATCCAGTAATATCACTTTGTGATATGCATGTAATCTCCCAGAACAAGCATTTGTGACCTAATCTCTGTGTATCACTCTTTTCCTGCCCAATTGCTATTCAAGCACAAAGACATTTTAAAGAGAATTATCTTCATGTGTGTTTGCTGCTCCTCTTGCAAGAGACTGGTAAAAGTCATAGCAGTTTTCTTAAGCCTTTCCTTATCACCACAAGAGACAGCATTTCCAGTGACTCTTGTCTTTTTCCTGGTGTTCCTAAGGAGAAGAGACCAGACTCATACTGAGTGAGTTGAGTGTCTAATTTTTGTCAGATTTTCTCTAAAAACTCCTGAATGCACTGCCCACGTTCTCAGACTGATATTGAGGTTTTGGGGAATCAGAGTCTCACAGAGTTTATGCCCCTGTGTGCTGGACAGAAGAAAGAGACACAAGTTAAGTACTCCCACCAAAGACTGCTTGAAGAGTGAATGCATCTATATCATTAGACTCCAGAGAACAGACTCAGGAAAAAGTGGGAGGAGACAATGCTGGGAATGCAGAACCATGATGAAGTGTCTTCTTTGGGTAAAATTCTGCCATGTCTTGCCCTTCAGCAGGGTAAATCTGAACCTGAAGCTCAAAGGTGAGAAACAGAGTCTGTCTAAACTTCACTGGCAGTGACACTATGCAGAGTTTTTTTTTGTCATACATCCATCCATCCAGCCAGCTAGCCAGCCAGCCAGACACCTGGTTATACTTTGGAAAATCATAGCCATTTGCAGGGTTTTTTATACTGTAACACGCTGTAATTTTGCCTTTCTTTGTGCATAAGATTGGTTTATGGACTACCTTTACAGATGAACTATTAGGAATGCCAGGGAAAAAAAACAAGCTTGAAAAAGCAGCAGATTGGTAGAAAAGTATCAGTGTGAAGTCCCAACAATAAATCATTATTCTGTGGTAATAGTGTAATCTTGGATTTGATGGATTTCCTTTGCCTTCAGATCCGAGTGTATATGCAACAACTTTGAGTAGAAAACTGCATACATCTTGTAGTGGACACCTGTGCAGCAAAAACACTGCCTTCCAAGGAAGGGTTGAGCCTGTATTTGTGGGATAAAGGAGTCTTCTTGGACACACAGACAGGAAGGATTGGGAACTGAAAATTGGAAAGTGGGAGAAAAAATGAAAGCTGTGGAAGAGTCCTAGAGTCATCTGGGACCTCAAGTCTCCTTGAATCTTTTTGGTGCCCAAATCAAACTTCCTCTCCAGTGTCTGCATTTGTGTTCCATCTCTGTATCAAATGAAAACAGTAATGGCTTTGAAGTTAAATAAGCCACTTTTTTACTGTTAGAAGTAATAAATCTGTTTAAAGATGCATTACTACTTTTCTTGAGGGATAATTTAGACTATGTATCAAAAGGAAAATCAATAGTTTTTTTCCTTTACAAATAATTACCTGCTTGACTCCTTTCTACTTTTTCTTTTTTATTTATTTTGTCTTCAAAATATTTCTACAAAATACTAAAGGTATCTTCTGCTTTAACTCTAAACCACTAACACTTGCAACATGCAACAAGTAAAATCATCCCAGGCAGCCTTACCAGTGGTGGTTTCAAAGGCCATTCATGCTCTGCAGAAAGTAGCCAGAGATTCAGGAGTTGGCATGGGCTCACTACAGCATGCAGAGGGTGAAACCCATGTCCTGAAAAAATGAACACAAATGTGGTCAGAACAGAACTGGACTTCTTGCTGGCTGGGAAAGCTTTAGTTTTGATCAGGTAGGGTTTCTCAAGGAGGTGTTGTTTAGGTTTCTAGGCAAAAAAGTTTAAGTCCATCTGAGACAGATTAAAAATAAGAGGTGGGAAAATAGGAATCTATTTTAATAACATAATGTTTCCATAACTTCTCCTCAGTATGAATCTGTAACAAAAAAAATTTTGCTTATTCATAATTTTAGTTTGGCAAAATATGTGCTTCTGTCTTCTCCTTTCATTTTACTGATGAAACAACAAGCCCTGAAGTCTCAGAGAAGAACAGTGACCAAATAAAAAGGATTTTTTCTCACAAAAGATAATGCTTTGAAGAAACATTTTAAAAAGACAAAGCTGAAAGTACTTGAAAATATGAGGTAGCCTGGGTGATGTTCTGTTTTTCCTAGTCTCCTGTTCCTTTGCGTCTAATCTTCATATATTTAGCCTTGGAATATCAGTAGCTCTCAAATTTTTTTGGTGTTTTGTTTTGTTTTGTGTTGTGTTGTGTTTTTTTAAGGTTAAGACAGCTCTCAAGTGATTTTTTTATCAGAACCATTAAAGTAGCATGACTTTGTGTGGACATGTTTCAAGTCTGCTCCTTTCTGCAATCCTAATCTGTAGTTATATTTGAGGTAATTATATCAAAGCCAGATTTTAAATGAATTAGCTGAAATACTGGCATGAGCAGAATGGCTGCTCACCTTGGACCATGTCAGCATGTTTCACCAGGGCAAACTGGGGCTCTAGCTCCATCAGGCAAGCTGCACAATTATTACAGCTAGGCGAAATATGTCAATAGGAATTGCAACCACATGTTCCAGTTACAGAGCAAATGCACTTTAAGATTGTTTAATATAATTCTTACACTATTTGCATCTCATAAACATAGTCAAGACTATTAAAACTGCTCAGGACAGTTTGGAACTGGTTAAATATATTCACTGTTCACTTCACTGAATCTCAAAGAGAAGCTCATCTGTGAATGGTATAGGTTTACTCTTCTTCTGAAACTCCACAGGATTTTTACAAGAGATTTTGTGAGCAGAGGAACATGACCACACCCATTTTCTGGGTAAGCTTTCTCTTTGCGTGCTTCATTTGTGAAAAAATGTGAGGTTTTTGAGCATTGGATTCACTGACACTTTCTGTAGCTCCTGGCTGCTCATCTTGTAGCTGAAGTGGAATGGCGTTCATCTCATCTGGTACAGGCTCAGTTCTCCAAAGGGAAAAAAAAGAAGCAAATTTTTAAGACTCAGCATCTTGCATTTCCTGATTGTCTGTTTAGGCTGACATTTAGTTCTAATGAAGGATAAATTGTTGGCAGAGGCACATTCCTCTCACTTTCACGGGGAGAGGTGTGTGGGAGTGGAGAGCTAAGAAAGTCTTAATGAAAATGCACGCAGTTAGGGAAGACAACATTTATTTGAGCATTCCTGTTCCTTCTTCAGTCTCTGGAAAGTATATGAAGTGATAACAGGGAGACAAGTAAAAGTGGATGGTGAGCAGTAGGCAGAAGTTGTTACATGCTAAAAAAGGCATTTCGTGATGGAGAACTACTGAGGGATCTAAGACTCTCTTGAGTGTGCACATTAATAACACCTTAAACAAGTGCCAAACTGAAACTGCTGAAAAGGGACAGAAAAATATTAATTCATCTCCTATCAAGATAGTGTTAAATTCTGCTCTTCAAAAATAGATCATAGTGTATGTAAACTTTCTTATGAACAAGCAGGAGGCAAATCCACCCTTTCAAGACTGGATATATTTTTATCGGAAAGTAACAGTAACTTCTTCTACTGCTTTTATTTTTTCTCCATAAAAGTGAAAAATGTAGCTAGCAGCAGAGGTAGTTGTAGTGCCAGTTCTGCAAAGCATTTAAGAATGTGCCGAAGTGCTTCTCTATGCAACAAAGCCCATAGCACATGCTTTATCTTAAACATGTGCTCAAGTCCCATTGAAAGCATCAATGTTTAAACACGTGTCTAAACGCTTTGCTGTACTAGAGCTTCGGGCACAATTCATTGTCCTTTGAAGCCAATGGGAATCTTTCCAGTCCTTTCAATAGGTATCCCATCAAGCAATAAATCTCAAATGTTAAATAATCAGACCAAAAAATAAAAAGAAATCTGTTAAAGGTAGTTGCTGAATAGATTCAAATAACGAGTAAATTAAAAAAAAAGCAGGATGTGGTCACAGCTATTCCAAAAGCAGATACAAAGAGAGATGAGATTCACTCAATAAATTCTTTGTTTGTTATACTTAGAGCATATTCATTTTGCTAAACTATAGACTTGTATTTACATAATTTTTTGATGTTTCGGTTTACTGTGGCCCTGATTCAGCAAATTACTTAAACAGGTGCTTTGCTTTCTACATCTGTAAGTCCAAAACTCAAAATGGATCCAAATGTATTTGTGGCCTGTCAATGAAATGGAGCCTAGAAGATGGCTTTGCTGAATGTCAGGTCAGATCACAAATACCTTCCTCCACAAAGAAACTACTATCCAGAGAATTCAATATATAATAATTTTACAACCCGTATCTTCTCACAGTCTGACATTACAAAAAACATTAAAAAAAAAAAAAAGTGATAAAAAACAAACAAAAAGAAGGCAAGTAAACCAGAGCATTATACTCATTTAACGATGGTTTAACTTTTAGGCTGAGAACAGGTTCATGGTAACAAAGCTAATTTACCCATTACAGGATTCTTGGAAAGGATACAGCTACTCCATCAAAGCCAAGAGACCAGATAGAGATTACCAAACTGTTGTTCTGGGTGGCAATAAATATAATACAGAAGGTCAGATTGAAGCAAACTTTCCAAACCTTGAAAAGCTCAAAGTTTTCAGATTAGATACACATTTCTCAACTGAGATTTTTTTTTATTGCTACATAGAAAATATTAATATGGCAGAAAATTTGTTTCTTAGTAATTTCTTTTTTGTTGTATTACTTAATATCTATATCACATTAGAAGCATACTGGATACCTTTATAAAATAAATTGTCATGTTGCATTACTCTTCAATACGACAATTTTTCATTCTTGACACAGAAGGCATGACAGTGTTCTGCTCAAATGCTGCAAGGCTGAAGCAAAGAGAGGCACACTGATCTCTGCCTTGTGAAGCTTCAGTCTTTGGTATTGCATCACCTTTGTGCTTGGGCTGGGTAAACCTCAGCACTGTTCTCCCACCTTCTGCTGACAGCCCTCCTTCTCCCACAGGGAAGGGATACAAATTGCTCAGATGTCTTGGCAGGTGGCAGGACAGCCCTCTCAGTGCATGAGAGGCAAAATTGACTCAAGACCTTGGGACATCTTCAGGCTTTTGACCACGCAGTGACTAGCTGGGACCCTCATCTTACCTAGAATATCGATTGCTCATTATAAGCAAATTTTGCATGAAATCCTCAGTGCACTGTTTCATTCTTTGAGCATCAGAAGCTTTTTCTACCTTTTAAAACAGTTACAAAAGCAGAATAAATGATTCTGGAAACATTGCCTCCCACACACCAGGTCTGAGCCCAGAACACTTCCCTTTGACATTTGCTGGGTTTTCTGCCTTGCTTCCTCCACCTTTAGGATTAACTGAGTGTACCCAGGAAAGGAATTGCCTTACCTGAGGGTGGCGCTTTGGAAACCTCACTGTATCTGTTGTGTTTGTGGTGCTCTTGGCCCAAGGCTGGCCAGGCCACTGCATTGCTTCAGTGCTGGATGATGCTTCAGCTTCTTTTGTCTGTAAAATGGGAATGGAGATGTGTAATACGTGGAAAGCTGATGATGCATGAAACACTACACAAATGAAGTGCAACATAAAGGCCAAGTCATTTTATAATTGTTTTCTGACTAAAACTGAATTAGATTCTCAGTATCAGAGCATTGAATGATACAATCACATAAATTATAATGTGGCATGATAACATAGTCAGGTGTTGGTAAAAGCAAACTGATATTCCTAATCAGTCAACTTTATTAACCTCATAGAAGAGAACGCAGCGAGTAGATATTGCCTTTCCTTTGTATTTTGTTAGCAACCTGCTATTGCCGTCATAACATATTATGAGTAAAACTGCACTGCAGATAAAACATCTGTTTTGAATAAGCAGGTGTATGGCAATTTCAGAACCAAACCCCAAATCCTAATTAAAGGTTGCTATTCCCATTTAACAAAAAGTGTTGCTGAAAGTTAACTGCAGTATAACAGTAGCATATGGATGCATACACTCTTCCGAGTATCAGGAGTCACCTAATAAGCAAGTGTATCCACAGCTTGCACAAGTTCTCCAATGGTTTTTCTTTTTCCATTTTTTAGTGATGTATTTTAACATAAACAACACCACATTTTTAACAATTAGAAAGAGGGTGTTGGGTACCTTTGTATCTAAAACACTGGTATTTTAAAGACAAATGGTGACCATTTCATTGCTACTCGTGGCATTTCCCATTTACACCATGTTAACTCTTCTTTGAATTAATGACTCTGCTGCTGCTCCTAGCTTTATTAACAGCTGTTCTAAGATCAATGGAGGATTCTGCTGCTGCTATAAAACATTTGATTTTACTTGTCCAACTTAAAAGGTGGAGAGTGCTCTGCTCTGTTTGGACCTCTTAGTAATTAAATCTATTTTGGTAGGGTTACTGGCTGTTTTAGATAGATGATTAATAATGCTGTTTCTTAAAAAGTAATTAGGAGAACTAGAGAATTCAGACAAGTCAAATACTTTCCTCCAGATGTCATCTGTATCTAGAAGGTTACAAAAATGTAGACACAACCTGAAAAGCATAGATCATAAAGCAGGAGTCTTTTAGTGCTTTTGAAGGAGAGGGAAACTTGAGAGCTGGGCTAAAATAGTCTTCCATCAACCCTTTAGATCAACATCACTATAAAGTCTGTGAGACCTTGGAAATGAAGCAGTTGAACAGAGGGCTGAATAGACCATGAAAGTGGTTAAATCTGGTTCTAGCATAGACAGTAAATCCAGAAGTTATAAATTATCCTACCCCTACTTCGATAACAACTTGAGACATTTTGTACAGGGGGCCCAAATGCACAAAAACTGCTATGTGCTACTGGAAAAGAGGAAGAGAAAGAGAGATAAGATGACGGTACATTGACTGTTTGTACTAAAACCAGAAAATATTAGGATTTGAATGTATCTCAGGTATTTTTAGATGAATGCAAAACTTAGTAAGCATAAAGGAAGGAAGTAAAGCTTTAAATCAATACCTAGAAAAAGCTGCTTCTCAGCCCCTCAAAATGACACAGTGGAAGATGTACATTGTGTAATTAAACATCAGTGTGATGCAAGTACCTCATGAAGCACTTTTGTCTTCTCCTAGAGTTCATCAAGCTCCACCTCACAGTCCATGCACACATTTGTACTACTGGTTTAAAACTTTGCTACTGTCATGCTTAATGCTTATTTTTGCTTGTATATTAACACTTCTGATGATGAACTTAGACTCTTCAAAATGTCTCTAATGTTTAAAGGAATAAAACAATTAAGTACTTTCAGTCTTCTCTTCTAATCTAACTCTCAGCTGTCCCAGCAGCCCATGGGACAAACACTCTGCAAAGAGTTGTGTATTTATGAGTAGGATTTGAAGGCACAGTGCCCCACAGATAAATGCATTTTATCAAATTCCAGTAGGTATGATATTGAGCTTATTGCTTAAGAGTTCCTACATCTGTCTTGCTTGGAGTAAATTCTCCCTTTGGTGTACGAGACATGAAGATATTCCATTCTAATCCTTGCTTAATACAATGTGTTTGAGATGTGATTCTTGTTGTGCTCGGTGCTGTACAAATGCCAAAGACAAACCTTGTCTTTCTTTAAACTTGTCACAAACCATCATAATTTGTTTAAAAGTTAAGCATCAATTTTTTTGCATGAATGAACAGAAAACATGTATATTCAATGCAGGGGGAATTATAGCTTGAAATGTCAGGACTGATGGAATAAGGGGAAAGGATAAATGTTCTTGTTAACTACTTTACCATGTTCAAGTGAACAAAGTAGAATGGAAATAACTTATCCAAAGTGATGTAGAGTGTGCCAGATTTTATGGCAAGACATAAGATTCATTTTCATGTTATTCTATTTTTATTGTGCTGGATGCCAAGCAAATGAAGGACATGGAATATTTTGTTGGTGCTTACTTACAGGTGATTCAGTCCAAAATACAATCCACCTTTTCTCTTTTTCTAATAGTAATTGGACTGGCTTTAGAAAAATTATTGTTCAAGACGAAAAAGTGGTGGCAATAGTCAGTGTTAGTAGCAAAATCTTAGCAGAGCTTCAAGCTATGTAACTTTTTTTTTTTTTTAAACATTGTGGTAGGCTTAACAGCTTGATGCTTTTTAAGACTTTGGGGAGCACCTGGCTCACATTTGCAAGCTTTTCTTCATGTTCAGGAGGGTGTGAAACTTAGACTCCAGAGGCAAAAGCTGAAATTTGTTTACTCCTAGTGTGCCTCCTTTCAATAGCAAGAATGTATATATGAATATATATCTAAATATTTTTATATTAAAACTATGCTTATAATAGGTACACTCTTTTAGATATAAATTACCCCAGCAGAGTTATTTGCAAACTTTTGAGAGTATCCATGAATTGGATATGGAGAAGGCTTTCACAGGCCATGAACTCCAGAAAGTTTATCATTCACTTTTTGCTGCAAAGAGGTCAATACTGCAAAGGCAGGAGGAAGCAGAACTGACTTCATCTATTGATGATTACCAAAGAGAAATCAGCAAATTTTTTTCAGGATGAATTTTCAGTCATCCTGAATTTTGTCCTACAGCCTATTTGTATTTCTATCATAATCTAGCACTGCTAGGACTCTCAGCCATGCTGAAGACTGCTATTGTTATAATACATAAACAGTATGGGTTATTTTAATGGACATATTGCCTTAAACTGAATTTTCACCATCTGTTCTACCCCTAATTTTGAATGCAAAAGAACATATTTCACAATTACATCTGTAAGTAATGATATAAGTAATTTAAATGCATGTATATGTTCACACAATGCAGCAGACAGCTGGGATATTTTTTTTCTTTCAGGCACAAATCAAGGGAAGAAATCTACTAACTCCTCAAATAGCACTTCCCCGCTTCCCTTCTTGTTCCCATTTAGTGAAGCTGTTCTGTTGCAGGCATAGTTTTTCCAACAAGCCAGTTTTGCTGTACCTAGGAGTTAAAAGCTTGCTCAGTAAATTAATGCGCAAACTCATTTTTACAATGCTTCCCCTGTATTCTCCCAAATCCCCTCTGGCTTGAAGGACAGTTTGGCAGACGCAAGGCATTAAATCAATCAGTTTCAATAGATGTTCAGGAGGAGACAGGTCAGGCTGTGTGGGCCAGTCTGTCTCTGCTTCTGGCTTTGCTGGCATGCCCTCCTTTTGCACAGGCTTTGGCAAAAGTATCCTTCTGCAGGTGAATCTTGAACTGCCTGGCCACAGAGTGGGATTCACTACAGCAGGAATGGAGCACAAACTTACCAGATTATGATGACCACAGCTATGTGGAAGGCTGCTGTGAGAAAATAAAATAAGGAGGCTATTTTGGCTCCTATTTGCAAAATGTCCATTTTCAGAGAAGACCTTTGACTAGAATTTCATTCCTCTGCCAGTGTTTGCAAGGTCATGAAATGTCACCTGAATCACTCAAGTCATGCTATTGCTACAGTTGAATATTGACTGTATTCCTTGATATTTTGCAAAGAGATCTATTGAATGTGAATTTGAGATACATAAAAAAATTACTTATTGAGGGTGCTATTTAGATAAAAGCTGATCTAACAGATTTTATTCAAAGGAAATAATGAAATCTGTAAAAGTTGTATTGTTGTAGCAGGATACCAGTGTCCTTCATATGTGTCATATGCATATGCACCTGCATGTACCTGCTGACACTTGCTTGTCATAACTGCTAGCAAAATGAACTGGGATAACAGAACTCACTCTAGCAGGAAGAGGAGGCAATTGTAAATTTCTAGAACAAAATTTTAACAGGGAGTTTATTCCTGTTGTTTAGTGCAAATTGCTACTAGGGATTAGAGAGGCTTTTATTTCCTGTATTATCACTGCCTTTTTATGCGGCTGTACATTTACTACTGCTAACTTTTTGCCATCTATGAAATAGATAACAGTAGTGAATTTGCATGGGTCTTATATTGTAGTTTGATTGCATTCTCTACAATGGTGCCCTTCGGACCATACTGCATTTCTTACTTTTTAACTGATAACATCTTTTTTATTGTAAGGAGGTCATAGCCAGAAACAATGAAATGCTGATTTATGACAACTGTCCCTAAAAGCTTACAGAGTTGAGAATGATGGAGGAAAATTATCAGTGAATATTTAGGTAAGGTGAGTGGAGTCATGCATTAGGAAAATTGGAACTGTGTTGAAGATATTAGGCATTCAGATTTTCTTATAATATCTTGAAATTTATATCATTTTAGCAACTGGCTCTTTTCTCCATAGGGGTTGGGTGATTAGGTGTGTAGCTACATATAAGATGTAGTCAGACAATAGCTATCTGGCTATTGATATGCCCAGCAATGAAGAAGTGCTGGGGCCAGCCTCTGATTTGGGTTGTGTTTGGCACCGCAGTCCAGTCAGTCCAAGGGCAATTGAAAGACTGCACCTGTCTCCATCCCTCCATGGGCTTCATGAGATTGAAACAAATCTCCAGATTACTATTTGTCAGCAAGGTTGGGGTGGGTGCCATCAATACAGAAAGGGAAGCTCCCCTGAACTGAAGACCACAGAAACTGATTTTTCAAAATGATTCAACAGATGAAACTCCAGTTTATAAGAGGATCTGTCACAGTGTAAAGGAATTTTATAAAATCTTGCTACAAAAGGAAAAGAAGAAACTGGTTTGTTTTTTTTTTTAAACCTGAAATAGCACCTTAAACACCTGAAACCCATAAAATTATTAAGACTGAAATGAAAAACTTAACTGAAATCATGAGTGCCAAGGGGTTGCCTCCTACTTGTAACATGAGATAATTTTTCTATGCAGGGCACTTACGTTAACAAAGAAAATCCATAGCTCGTGGTTTCTAAACAATTAAGACAGTCTGTTTCAAAGAGCTGATGAATTAGTTTTCCTGGGGGAGGAGAACAGCTGCACTTCTCTCACAGAACACCTTTCTGGCTTATTTCTTGTAACTTTTTTGATCTGTGTATATGAACAAATTTTCAAAGCAAATCTTTTCAGAAACAAGTGGTAAAAAGAGAGGATCCTTTGGGAAGGAGAAGGAGTGAAAAAATAGCAGCCAAATGAATAAATAAGAAAATAAAATAGAAAAGTCTGATTTAAAGGAAAAAAGAAAAGGAAAAATAAATAAAGTAGGAAACTACCAGATAAAGAGGATGTGGTACAGAAGATTCTCTGCCATACACAACTTTAGTGCTGGCTTGGAATACAGAGTCAAGGCCATAAGAATCAAACACAATTGCATTAGTTTGCTAATTAAACAGCCACTGTAAGCACCTAATATGAACAAGTGCAAAAGCTAAGCAAGACAATGTGGGGAAGAGAGCCTCTTAAAATAAAAGGGTATTTTAGCAGGAATTGGCTATCTGAACACTTTCATCCTCCTGGAGAAGAGGGCAGATTCCAAACTGAGGTAATTAAACAAACTGTGTCCTGAGCTCACTCATTAAAATGGACCTTTTAAAAATTCTGATTCAAATATTTCTGATGTTCTGACATAGAAATGCAACCTTGATATGAAACTGTGGTTCAGGCCCTTGTTCAGTGAAATCCTCATTCCCCAGCTTTATCAGAGACTTTGATGTCTTTTATTATTCTTAAGCATATAACCTCTAAACAGAGCGATATGTCAAAGGAGCAGGAGGAGGAGATTTTGTTTAAAAAATAGACAACTGCATGTATAAAAGAATAAAACCAAGACTTTTTTTTTTATTAATTATCTGTAGAAGGAAGCCTCTATGGCAGATATGCCAGCCAACTCTCTCATCATCAGTTTCAAGACTTCAATCAGAGGATGACTCACAGTTAGTGAAAGAAAAATTGTTCCAGCTACACAAGGAGAGCATAAATATTATGTTTCACTTGGTATCATAATTAACTGCATGCTTCAGATATTTCTTTCATGTCTGCTTTCACAATAGGTAATATAATTTACCATTAATAGGATTAAAATGTCTTCAAAAAAAGTAAATACTTCATTGGTTTAAGAATGCTTTCTGTTTGTTTTGTGCACTTACATATTTGGCTACAGGCACAGTATTTATACCTCAGTGTAGAAAATAATGAAAAAAGGAAGATAATATGCATAGTCCAGAAGCAAATGCATTTTTCTCTCTTGCTTGGCTTAATAAAACTGATTTCCTGAAAATGAATCCTGAAGCCCCCAATTATGTACATTTAAAAAAAAAATCATGTTAAGGAAAAATCTGAAAAATATTGCAATGTCAAGACACAAATGTTTGCTTTGGGGACTTTAAATAGTAATGTTGAAGCTCCCGAATTCAGAAGTCCCCTTTTGGTGTAGCTTCCTAAATTCAAAGCTGAGAAAAAACACCAAGCCTTCAAGGAAAAGAAATTCTGTAGTATGGAGTATCAGTTAGTTCCCATTATAACATCCAAACTGAACTGCAGGTCAACAAATAAAAAGATGAAAGGGGAGAAAAAAGTATTAAAATAATTAAAATTATTATTACCAGCATAATTTTAGATAATTTTAGATTTCAAAACCCAGCTAAAAAGCCCATAGATGTCCATCACTTAAATATTATTGAGTTCCAGTCCAAAAGTATTTTTCTACAATATTTATCATTTTTGTTTGATTTAGCCTCTCATTTTGCTATATATTTAACTAGTTTTTATTTTCGTTTTTTCAAGTGGAATTACTCTGACTGACATCAGAACAAAAGAGAAAAAAAAAGGTATCTTAAATATCAATATCCTTTATAATATATTGTTTCCTTTATAGGTAAAGGGGATCTTTATTACGTAGGTGGCATTATTGCATCTGCTGGTTGTTTTGTATAGAATCTGCTTGGAAGAGATTTGGTCTCCCTGTTCACTGCAGCAAACAGAATTTGGCATAAACATTTGAATGTACTCACTTAACTGCTGATCCATCTATTGAAGTTTCATTAGGGAGCCATGTGCATTTGCAAAGGATGAATGGTTTCATTAGCACTGAGACTAATAAACTTATAAAAGTTAATAATGTGAATATGTTTGATTTGGAATTATGCACATAGACATTAAGAATCACAAAAAGGCTGGCTTAAAAATGCACAGATTTTTTCTAGACTTACAGAGCTGGGGTATTTTTTACTTTTCGAAGACCTTTTAACCAAAAACACACTGATTTCTTTCACATGTGCTCTTATGATGTTATCAACAGGTTCTAGTATTACACTAGAATTTCAGTCTAAAAGTACAGATTTTATTCCCTCTAAATATTATTTCTAACATGGTTTGCCGTAGGTTTTTTGATTCCTAATTATAGCAATTTTTGTTATTAATAGGTCAAGGTAAGTGCATCAAAATTGTGTTATAGTCAAAATCACATCCCTTTTGAAGTGTCTGTAAAGGCATGGAGGTCATATGTAGTCTTTATGTATTTCTTTCCTTGAAGACTCCCAGAAAACTTTCTATTACAAGATACCTTCTGAATTCAAACATCCTCAGCTTAGCACAACAGGGTTCCTGCACTCATCTCTGGGCTAGTTTGGTTGTGAGCAACTAAGTGACCTAGTACACTTTGATGCCATTTTTCTTCATTATCATCCTCATAAATACAAGAAAATGTGTTTAGTTTTTCTCCCTCCCCAACTGACTCTTCTGAAGCCAGTGTTACCTGATCACCTCAATCCACTGTCTGCATTCTGATTTCTGTCTCTGAATATTCATGATGAGGTCTGAGTAATCAGCTCTCATCCTAGGAGCCTGACTCGCAGCTGATACCTAATGGTTACCTCCCAAACTTGTAGACTGTACAATTATGTTTGTTTTAAAGGTGGAAAATGAATTCAGTTATTGAAGTTACTCAATTGCAGGGTAAAAGTAATGAAATATGCTTCAGAAAGCTCTATGTTTAGAGCTGGCAGCAGTATAATGGTTTCAGTAGAAGGTGATGCTCAGGTGGCTACAGGGTTTCCAGGACCTTAGTTCACTGCTGAATTTAGGTCACAGATCTCTGACCAACTCTGAGTGTAATGTGAACAGACTAAATATTTTATCCATCTCAAGAAAGTTTCAGCAGAGACAGACACAATGAGAAGGACCCTTCCCAGCCTGGCCAGCCTGTTTGACCCCAGATCTACCACCTAAGTCACAAGTCAGTCTCACTGCCTACACATCTTCTCGCTTCTTGGGAAGACTGTCAGTAATTGCACCACTTCTGGTAGAGGTATCTGCCCTCTCTCACAGGGAACTGGGGTGAGACAACATCAGTTTCTGTCAGATGGCACCAGGGGCTTTGGGGAGGAATAAAGGCCAGGCACATGCCTATGTCCATCTCTGAATTCAAGTTCACAGTTAAAGATTCTCTATTGCCAATAACTGGAGTCACCATCTATTTTCTTTCATCACTTTCTTTCTGTTAGAAAGACAACTCATCTCTGACAAATCTATCAGTGGCTCCATTCTTAGACTTAACTAATAGCAGGGCTGCAGCTGCAGGAATTATAAATACATCTGGCTTTGTGCTGCCTGGTACAACACTGTATCTGTTATTATGATATGACATACATCCTAACATCTCCTTCAGGTGCTGGCACATCATTTACAATAATCTCAGGTAACTGATGTTGTGACACCTCTCCTGCATGTGTGCTGGGTTCCTGTTAAACGACCATGAAGTGAGCTACTAAAGGGAAACATCATCAGAAAAAAAGCAAGACCAAATTCAGACCTTCTGTAGGTGGGTGCAACACCACAGACATGACACATTGCAGGCAGCAGGACAAGATGAACATTTGATCTGCAGTGCTATGTGCTCTTTTCATATATAATTTTTACCAGCTAGAGGAAAACCAATACTCCCATCTTGCTGCAATTAATAGAAAGTATGCTGGGTAGAATGGCTGTTGCCTAAATTGTCCTCCCAACTCTTTGTTAAGAGTTATCATGCAGTAGTGATGTAGAACACTGTATGGAACAAGACTACAGTGAGAAATTGTTTGGGTTCAGAAATGAAGCTAGAAAGTTACAAATTAAACTTTCACTTCAGACTGAACAGTATGTGAAAGTATTCCCTTAAAATTAAAACCAGGAAAAAATTTATTGTATTCATTCACTGATTTGACCCACAGCTACAGGCTTTCTTTCAGATATGAAAGGCCTAATCTAGTCTAAACTGGAAAAAAAATCACTTGATTTTTTTTAAAAGGTCTTGAAAGTTGAAAGCTATATGTAAAATCTAACAACCAGCAGATCCAGCATAAATTCCCTCCTCTGCCTGAGAGCAATCCCGCGGCTCCAACTTCCACTTGGGTATGTGCACTCCCACATTGTCCCCTTGACACTGTCCCACCTCATACGAATAAATAGACCAGTGAGTCTCATTTTTAAAATAACCAATTTTTTGGCACACAAGCTCCTTCTTCAAGACCTGAAGAAGGGCATGTGTGTCTGAAAGCATCTGTGATTTTTTCCCTCCTGACACCTGTGGGATATCCTTTTGGCAGCTGTGGGAGGAGGCAGATCCCCATGTCTGCCACAGCAGGGGAGTGCTCTGGCTGGCGGGGGCTTCTGGGTGAAGGACATGGGAGCATCCCCAGCTCTGAATTCTCTGCTGCTTGCTTTGCAGCTGTGAATCAATCCTCCTCTTCTCTCCTGAGGGAAGGAAGGATAGACCTCCAGACCTCAGTAGTGCAAGTTAAACTTGCCACGTTGGATAGGAATAGAAGTACTGCTTTTTAAGAATTTTCTACTCACACAAAGTAATAATTGTTTAATGACAACAACTATTTTAGTAATGGCAACTACAATAGTAATAACAGCAACAGCAGCAATAATCCTACACAACCCTTAGGAATAACTACGACCTCTGAGGGCTACCTTGCAGAGAAAGTTGTGTTCACAGTGCTGGTGAGGCTACTTAAGTATGAATGATAAAACTCACTAACGTGGTTAGAAACTCAAGACAGCTTCTGAAAGCACAGCCAAGACAGCTTCTGAAAGCACAGCTTGCCCCAGCTTCCCCCTGGATCCCTTTAGAAACAGTACTTGTGATTTTTTTTTTTTTTTTTTTTTTTTTTTTTTTTTTTTTTTTTTTTTTCCCTGCAATAAAGGCAGCAATGGGGAGCAGCATGTGGTGCTGCAGGCAAGGTAAGGGAGTGGAGTGAAGGCCAAGGAAATGCACTACCTGTCCAACTTCATACAGGTGTCATGGATACTGCCAAGGGGTATAAAACAACGTTTGGATGGTGGCTTGGTAGAGGCAACTTCTAACTGTGGAAATTGGTTGTGGTTTCAGTATCCAAAGTTTCAAATCAGGGTCTGAAAAGTCCTCTTTGAACAGTTTCAGAAATTCTTTGTATTGATGAACCTAACATTTTTCAGGGCTCACAACTCAGCAAATTAAGGCAGATTTTTCCAGTGACTGGTTACAAAAGCTTCTTCTCTGTCTAAAGTCAGCTTCTTTATCAAATTGCATATCCAAGGTCAAATATCTAGCTCTCCATAAAGCAGTTGTAAATTTATTTCTAATTTAGTAAACTGTATTTTTTTTCCTTTACCATGTTCTCAGAATCCAATGAAAAAAATTAAGTGACATATTAGAGACATAACTGCCTCCCAACAAAATTCTCCCCTAGAAAGGCAGTCAATACAGCTCATTCCAGCATAGTTAAAACCAGGGCAAAATTCTGAGCAGTAAAGCTACAGTTTTATAATGAAAAATGCTGTGCAAATTTTGCTCTAGGCAATCTTTTCAGATCTATCAATAGTACACTTAAACACAAATTGTCAGATGAAACTTTCAGGATGGCCTTATTAACAAGTGAATTAGACTAAGTGAAGCCATACTGAGAAAGTTCTCCTTTAATGTGTTTTCCAAAACACCTATATTTTTGTTTACCATCCTCCAAATTCATCATGTTACCACTTTTGTATACCTCAGAAAGCTTTAGATAGATTTATATCACATTGCATGTGAACTGTGAGGAAAGGTGCTATCAGTGATTATGGGCAAAATCCTGCCCATACATGTGTGCGTGATTCCTGTTGGATTTAGTGAAGTTGCATGTGCATAAATGAGAGCAGGGTCTAGTCCTTAATCTGATGACATTTTTTCTGTACAGCACAGCAAGTTAATAATAAAATGGCATCTCTTCATTTCTGTATGCATTTTTTTTTTGAAAGAAATAACTGCTATGTCTTTGGATCAGGTGTTAATTATTCCCAGTAAGGTTTGGTGGGTAACTAGTGATGCAGATATCAAACCACCCACTCTCTTTGTAGATGAAGGGAAAGTATCAGGAGGATTTCTGCTGAAGTATTCATCACATCTCAAGTCTCAAATTGTCCAAACCATTCAATTATAACACTTCACTCAATGCATGTCAGCATGTCTGGCACTGTGTTTCAAGAACGAGTTGAGCTGGATTTCTCAAAGAGACAGACGTTGGCTTGTCCCCTTGAGGGACAACAGAAATAGAGTCTATTGGCTCAAAGTTGAGACCAGTTCCTGGATCAGTACACAGGAACTATTACAGCTTTCTAACTTTGTAGCCTCCAGACTCAGCTCACACATGCATATGTAAAAGGCTGAGATTTCCTGTGGTAGCAGCACAGGCATCCTATTTGCCACTGAATAAATAGGTAAAACACTGACCTGATGATGACACGATAAACAGGTCTGGGGAAGTGGGTTCTATCAGTGCAAATCTAAGCCTATCCTCACCATCTCTTCAACAGTGAATGGAAGCAATGCCCAAAGCAGGAGAGGAAATCCTTTGAGTCCTTCAAGGGTTATATGAGATTTTGTTGTTAACTGCAGAGATATAATACATCACTGTCAGGAGGCGGTGACCCTGGATTATGGTCACTGATGATAAAAACGGCTTTCAGAGGGAGATGATGGACACCATGTCTATTATGTGATGGGGAAAAAAAAGGGTGGCCAGAGAACTTCTAAGTGAATGGGGACATCATGCAAGCAGATACCTCCTTAAGCTCTTTGTGTTTGCTTTCTGTGCTTGGCCTGGGCTGTACATGTTCCCAGAGCAATGAAAAGGCAGCTCACAGGGTTTTTCGTGTTAATGTTCAATTTGATGTATCAATATGGTTCTGCTTGCACAGGCTGTAATGAGCTCAAGGTCATAAAGCTCTTATCAGCAACCCTGTTTAACTTTAAATGTAGCTTGGATGATTCAGGCTCCTCTTTACTCTCACTTCAGTCAGTTTTGACCTGAAGCTGTGGAATGACATTGGTGAAAATTTGCAAGGTCAGTAAATATCATTCAGGAGAATATTTCCAATCCCATCAGCTGAATTAAGCCAATATCAGAGTCTGTCTTTGTGAGCTCTATCCACAGAGTGGTCATGTTTGCATCCTCTTCTCTATTTTTAGTAGCATTCCTAAATGCAAAATTATTTTGGCTATTAAAAATAAAAGGCAAAAATATTGTTTTCAGAAAGCTTTGTGTCTGCAGACAAGTCAGGTAGTGTGCAAGGAGCCCTAACATAGGGCTGTTTCCTCTGGCAGCCTTACTAACCTAGTCCATAAAAATAAAGGCTGAGCATTTCAAAAAAGTGCTCATCATGCACAGAAACAGAGGGAGGTACCTGGATGCATTCTAAAAAAACAAAGCACATTTGCATCTGGCCTCTGGTGTGAACAGTGGAGTTCATATCTGCCTGCCCTGCCTGCAGACATGGGTCCTGAGTAGTTTAGGACCTTCTATCCCACTAAGACAAATTCCCACCCAATCAGCTCAACTACCTTAAAACCTATGCACAGGCTGGGTAGAATCAGTTGCCAGCCTGACCTAGTTATCAAAATGGTGTCTCACGCTAAGGCTGTGTTTGTTGCCACACATTTGTGCTCCTGGGGAATTCAGGATACCTGCTTCACAAGCAGGACCAGCTAAAATGGTATGTTTTTAATTAGGGAAAAAAAATTAAAAGACAACAGACATCTAAGGGCAGTTTTGTTGAAAGCTATTGAAATTGATGATGAAAAGCTTTCACTCTTTGAAACCATTCAATAGCCAGGTGTTTTCTAGTGGTTCTTCAGTGCATTTCACTGCTGCATGTCAGTATTACTTAGCACTATCACATTTACATCAAGTCAAATGCTGTAACGCAGAGAGTATCACCATAAGGAATGAAATGTGTCAGCCTGCATAGAGGGATTCTTGGGAAATATGTGCCTTTCAACAATCCTGCAGCTTTTATACAAATTCTTCTCACATGTTTGCTACCCTAAAATTCACAGGTAATTACAATGGGATGAATAATCCACATTAATCAGGTAAGCAGGTATTTGAGATCCAGCACATCTCCTATCAGACAATGCACACGAAAATACAGTAATTGAAGCTGCTGAGCGTATTCCCCACTGACAATGTCTATGTAAATCCACTGCAAAGAATAATTCTACGATTATGTAAAATTTGAACAAGTCCTTTTATCTTTAAAAGAATGCTGCACCTTATTTCACTTAGCACACCAATCTGGAGGCCCACAGAGTAAGAAGTGAATTGTCACAGGGTCCAATCCTATGGGATTCACAGAGCCAAAGCTATTGCTGGTGTAACGTCAGTGACTACTCTTTAGTCCGATTGTCATCTTCCTGCAGAAAACTCTGAATTAATGTAGCATATCCCTACTGGGCTTCACAGTCCCCTAAAGCTCTTTGTCTTCCTCTACCCTCTGCCACCCCACATCTAGGTATTTCTTCCTGTAATCTTTTTTTATAACTATATCAGAGCAACTTTCTGTTTGTATTTTGTTTGGGGTATTTTTAAGGTCAAATTCACACATTGTCTCAACCTGGCTCAAGTCTTAGATGACACGGAAGGGTCAATAGGATGTAATCTTGTTCTAGTATGCACCCTAGGCTTAGCAGAGTCCCCCTGACATGGGAAATTGCCAGCAGTGTGCTTATAAACCCTTTGAAATGGGACAACAAAGGCAGGAGGTGAGTCAGGGTCTTCCTAAGCTTGAGCAGAGAAAAGTGCTACAGGACATGGTACTAAAAGGGGCATTTCTGCTGATTAGGGTGCCCAGTCTTGAAACACATAGCTGACCTTTTCTAGAGTTTGAGGCCTTCCTTACTGGAAGGACAGGTCAACATCCTGAGGCCTTAGCCTACTTGTACAGGAGGTGAGATTTGAAAAGGGTTTCCCCTCGTTGTCTGAAGATACATTCACCTCTACTTTTCATCTCTCAGGTGAATGTATGCTGTGCTTTGGGAGCTTGTGTTGAACATCTGGTGGGCCACATGGAGGGGTTGTGAGAGGTAGATATTTATTTACTTCTCTGTTCTTCACAATATGATCTTCCCTGGCAGTGGAATTTGGATTTTCATCCCATTTAAGTGAACATTCATGTACCCCTTTGACAAGTTCTGCCCTATTGTTCTTGCTCTGTATGCTGTAACCACAGGCCTGGATGTGACTTGGGATGAGGGTCACTAGCCATGCTTCATACTAGACATTGCACACCTTGCAGGATTCTGCCATGGTCCAACAGGAACTGTGAGTTTCTAAACATTGCATATAAGAGATGCAGAAGCACTTAGAAAGTTTTCTGTCTAAAGCCTTTTCCCAGAAACAGTGTGCCACACAGGAATGAGGGAGTGTGATGCACTGGAGTGATATGTCAAGTCCAAAAATTCTCTTTTTTGCTTGGCATCCAGCTTGCTGAAGCTAAGTTCAGATCAGAGGATCACAGGATGGGTGAGGTTCAAGGTACCACAGTGCAAAGTTGTCCAGACACCCTGAAAAAGCAGAATCATCCTAGAGCACATCACACAAGATCAGTTTGTATCACTAAGACCAGTCAAGTCTCCTGCCACTATTTCTGCAAGTCCTGGGCAAGGAGACAGGGAAGAAGCATGGCCTCACTTCTCTCTTGACATGAGTTTTCCAAGAGACCTGTCTGTAGGAAGAGCACAATCCCTCATCGTTGGAAGCGGGGCAAAATCCAATCCCTCAGGAGACTGTGACAAATAAATTGAATATAAAGCTAATAAAACAAATCACAACTTTGTTGGAAGGCACATGAACAGTTCTCAGACAGATTCTCACTCATCACTCCAAAACTGCCTTTTTAATATATGACTTTGCTATAACAGTATATATATCTGGTAGTGACTGTCCCATCAACTTGCACTGGTGATAATCCCATATAACCTGGATATACCATGTGTAGTATCCCATGTAATCTTTACTGGGCTAGAGCCTAAAACCAGCATCCTCTTGCACCAAAAAATCACCTCTCCTTTTCACATGTTTTCAACTTAACCGCTACAAGTTATGATGGCAAGAAAAGACAGAGAGAGAAACTGGTGCTGTGGTAATAGTTGAAGTTTCTTTGGTAAATTGAGGGAACAGTTCTGGATGTACACTGATAAGACTAAGGCAGGTATTTCATCAAAGAACAGGTTTGTGAAGAAGAGAAAACTCACCAAGAGAGAACACTGGGGTAGACATATTTATTTCTCTCAATACAATACCAGGCATAAGCCTAAAGGATTGAAAGACATGAGCCAAAGTGGCATCATCTAGCCAGACACATGGGTACTGGAATCAGTGGCTTTATTCAGGTACATAAGAGCACAGTTAGGGCCCAGATTTTCACACTGGTACTCTGTATGCTGCAGCTCATTGCTAGCTGAAGTATGAAAACAAAAAAGCCCTGAAAAAAGCTGAGGTTTGTGAGAGAACTATCTCACTACCTTTCACCAGGGACTGGCTGCTGGGATGTTCTATAACAGCAGCAGCATTGGCGACTTCTCCAGCTTCCTGTCTTTGGAATAAGGATGCATAATGACATATGACTGCAGCAAGGCTGGAATGATGCAAGGGATGTGATAACCCACTGCCCACTGCCTCTGCTATCCAGGCGCTGCAGGCTGTGCTGCGTGTACGCTGCAATGCCATCCCTGAGCTCTCACAAACAATAATCAAGTCTCTTACAGCCAGAAAAGCCCGCCAAGGCCAGCAGTGACAAAATCACAGCAACACAAAATAGATTAAGTGTATATTTTATCCTATTTTTGAAAATTTTCCTTTCCCCATTTCTGACTCATCTGCAGCCTGAGTCTTTTCATCTTCCAGCCGGCTACAGAGATCCTCTGGGAAAGGGAATAGTTCCATGAACAAAGCTCCTGCTTCTCTCTCCCCTGAAACAAATAAATTCCCTCAAAGCCTTCAATTTACTTCAGAGTCATCAAGCACAGTTTAAAATTTAGCCTGGTAATGTATTTTTAAAGGGATTCATATGTAAAGTTTGTGCATGTATGTACATGCATGTTTGTGTGCCTGCAAGTATTTCTGCCTGCTGTCCCAGAAAAAGCCATCTCCATGCAATTTAGTTAGCAGCTTCACTGAAATGACTGTAATGCCCCTGAAGTGTTCAAGCATCATAAAATCCTCATACCACAGATGGACCGATTTTGGAGGCAAGAGGATCTTTGTGTATGTGAAATTCTTTCTGGACCTAATTTATATGGGCAGCCAAAATGAGAAGGTATATCAGTAACATTGGATTATTTAAAAAATTGTTTAGTTGCTATAATGACAGCCAGGTATCCCTCTATATTGCCTTCTCTTACCAGATGTTGCAGAGTGAAAGCATTCCTAGTTTTGTTCCATGTTTTCTAGCCTACTTTTTGATGCTTATTTCCACTTATCATTCTCCTCCTCTGTCACTGAATTTTTCTGCAGTCCTTTTGCAGGGACTCATCCATGAGGATACTTACTTGCATCTTTACTGCTTCTAAATTTCATCTTTCCCTTTTACTCTGCTCTATTTCCATATGTCATTTTCCTTTTCTGCCTGTCTGGGAGTTGCTGTACCTAACTCTGTAAAGCATTATCTCTCCATCTCTCTAAAGTGTTTTGTGGTACTTTGTGTGAAGGATGGCATATAAAAATAAATTGTATTGCACTGTATTTTTGGACTGGCATCTAATCTTTACCGAGCTCATTCAGCCTATTTCTGAAAAACATTGGATCTTAAAGACTCTTCTGATCCAATGAATCTTGATGACTTTTCTGATCCTAGAAAAAGACTCCCTAATTTTCAAGTCATCTCCTGACACTAACACAGAGATAGAAGTCAGGAGAGTAGCTTGAAAAATAGGGTTTGGCAGAAAAATATTCCTGGAACTCTTCCTTGTCTATCGTGTGTCTTAACCTCACCTCTGGCCTCCACCCCACATTTTACTTGCAAATGTCCACCATTATGAGTGCTGAGGTGGGGGGAGTGGGAAGCAGGCTGCTCATAGAGAAACAATCCAACAGCTTGCTTATGCATCTATTTGGCTTAGGATGGGAAATTAGAACAGCTTTAATCTGCTAGCAGCATCGAGCAGGGAAGCACTCCCTGGAGTGAAAGCGTTAGGAGTATCACAGCAGGGGCTGATGAGAGACAGCCTGCCATGGTGTCACAGCGAGGCACTTGTACTCAATGCACAAAAATCTGGGGTCCTTCTTAGAACCCAGGTGCCTGGCTGGGAATTGTAGGGGGAGAGAGAATAAGCCTTTGTACTGTGGCCTTCTGCAACAGGAAAATGCTTTCAAAGACATGCTCCCACATTACTGTCTTTGATCTTCCTCCCCTTTTACCCTGTCACATCAAGGATTTGGTCCCTACTTTACCAACCACAATACACATGTGCCATCCTAGTCTGTCATGAGAGCTCATTTGACTCAGAGAGCTTCACCATAGGTATAGCCATGTCTATACGTGAAGTGACTAGGATTTGGCCACAGACTGAAAAACACAGGGAGCAACAGCCATACCTTGGCATTTGTTATGCACAGCCCAGGTATATTTGCTTTCTACTCAATAATCCTATTCATAATAATTAAAAGGCAAGACCTGAGTTACTAAGGAAAAATGTAAGGTGTAGGGATGTTCCTTGCTTGCAGTTATACCCATTGAACTTTGCAGGACTGAAATTTGAGGGAAATCTTTGGCTTGTGACTTAATGTAAAAGCATCAAATTTGATTAATACAATGTCCTGGAAAACTGTCCTGCATTATCTATTTGTTGCATTGGTTCTTAGTCACAGGCAGTGTCCCTGGAAAGTATCTCTTCCCTCACTTCTGAATGTGCTTTACTGCAGCTTGACTAAACTCTATGGGTGCACATGGGAATGTAAAGGTAGGTGTAGCACATACATTTACAAGGTGAGAGTTGAGACCTGTGAAGCCAGTAAGACATTAAGATATTATTACCAAAACAAGGAACATTGAATTTTTCAGTGTAAGATAAGCACTAGCTGAAAACTGGAGCTAAGACCTAGTGGCAAGAAATGCCTAATTTTGTGGGCTTTTTTCACATGTGCATTATATTTTTAATGTATTAGAACAAACCAACACATGCACAACAGTAAAGTTCAGGTGTGAACTTTGTCCAAAGTTGATTATTATCCACCTGATATATATATTTCTGGAAACAGAATATATAATTTACTCTGTCTAAATATATTAGTTACTCTGTGTTCATAGATGGTATTCTCCAGCCTACTTAAAGCCTCTATTCCTGTTGGAAATACTGGGATATTACCAACAGTCAGAGTCCTGCCATTCTTCATTGCTGGATGTGAAAATCAGCTAGGACTTCAAATGTAAGCACAAATGCTTTTTCATTGTTCTATGTTCCTGTGAACATCCGACCTGGAAACCAGCTATTAGTCTGTAGCAAAACCCCATTACCTTGTCCAACCTCACATAGGGCTGATATGTCCCACTTCTTGGAATTTGTGCAAAATTGTGCTCGTGTTTCTTGGTCTCTTTTCTCCTCATTTCATAGCTGCTGATAGCTGTTTCCTCCTCAGCTAGTTTGTTTGGAACTGATCCTGAAGGTGAAAAGATTACCTGCTTCTAAAGCCTCCCTCTACATAATGCACCAAGGTCTCCAATGACAAACAGTCATTCACTGTTCTTGTGATTCTCTGAGGGTGATGTGGAAGGTGGGAAGTTTGCTGTTCATATTCTGAAAGCATCAGGTGCTTTCTCTCATCTGTATGGGCCAGCAACCATCAAACTACCTTGTAGTGAAGAGAGTGTGTACATGGCTTAGTGGGGAATGCAGGCTATGCCCCTTTCATCAAAGAAGGTCTAGTTGCTTGAAAGGGTTAGAAAAAGCTGCTGGAGAATGATAGCTATGAAGACTTTATTCTTGTTCCTTAGAGAGACAACAGGGATTGGCAAGGTAAAAACCTCTGCAAAGTTATTTTAGTATACTGTACTGCCAAACTGTCAATAGAAGTAGAAGAGCATCTCTTGTATAATATGGACTTAATGCATGAACTGGAGGCAAGTTCAGCAAGCTCAGAAATAGTTACATGCACTAGAGAGTGGACAGCTTTCTCTTTAGAGCTGTGGCCACTTCTGCATGCAGGAGTGTGACAGAGTGGGTGTTTTCCAAGCACACCACAAGAACACGTGGAAATGAAAGCTCAGACAGCTCTCCTTCAAGCAGCTTGTGCAGATTAGTTCTAGGGAAAAGCAGATAGCTCAAACTTGCCTGCTCCTAATGACTGGATGGGTGATATGAGGAGAAATTAAGACAAGGCTAGCATTTAGCAGTGTCATAAATACCTTTAGAGATTCACTTCAGCATCTTTCAGAGACATTGTCATCATGCTTTTGGTGAAATCTCTGCAACTTCATCCCAGTCACCAAAATAATGTCACTTAGAAAAGATATGTTTTTAAATATTTCAACAGCTCAGGTGCAGTATTTCTAAAGATTAATGACACAGAAGAAACAGTTCATTCTTCTCTGTAAAGAAGTGAGTAAATAACACACAATATAAAATAAACTAGAAGTGCAGAACATCATAGCTGCTTTTTTTTTGTTTTGGTTTCTGACTGGTTTTAGTGTTGTGAGATGAACCTAAAAGTGAAGAGCTCTTCTTTGATAGTTATCCAGTTTCCAAAAGGACAGTGGTAACTATTTTTATGTAATTTCCAAGAGTACATGACTGCTGTCACTGGAGTTCATAGGATCATAGAATAGTTAAGAGTTGAAAGGGACCTCTGGACATTACCTAGTTCAATCCCCTACAACCAACATCATAACAATACTAAACAAACATGCAATTCATGCCATCAGGAAAACATTGTATTTTTTTGAATTTAAACTGATATGATGACCTTACTCGCTGAGAAATTTTATAGCTATAGTAAACTTCTGCTTTACTAATATTTATACAACCTTCTCTCTCCTATCAATTAATTTTACCAGGCTAAATTCTAAGGAGATTTAACTCTGACCATGTTTTCTCATGCAATCTTCCAAATTCTCTTCCTAAAAGTTCTTGCACTCCTGAATGGTCAAAACAAAGTAATTTTGATCATAATTTATGTGTTTATAATACCCATGAACCATATTTCTCCTTTTGTTTGAAATATCTTACCAATCTTATGAATCTTTTATGTTATCTTTTATTGTTCTGCATTTACATGCTTATAAGTTTCAGATTTTAAATTAATAAAGGTCGTAAAAACACGCCACCAAGTAATATATAAAAAAGTTAACACTTTTTGTAAGTTAAATCTTGTGAAGTCAGCTAGGCTCAGCTTTTCAAACATATTCTCTATCTAACATGTAGTGATGTTAGTAGGAAGACTTGCATGCACCTTCAGCATCCAATGAGAATGCTCTGAAGTCAGTAGAAAGACCCCATGTTGATGCCAGCGAGCTGTGGTTCAGCCTGTCATTGCTGGAGAGTAATAAATCCACACGAGCAGATGTGTCTGAATCAGGAGACCAAGCATCTATAAGGACCTCTCCATCTGGTTCTCCACAGTAGACATTCCTTCATCTTGTCTCTTTTTCACAAGGAACATCAGTGGTATCCATGGTTGTCACTTTGTACTTTGTTTTACGATCCCTTTGTAGAGTGGCTCATATGCTAAAGCCAGACTGAAAGTAACCACGTGTGTTTGACTTCACTCAGCAGTGTGAGAGTTGAATCCTCAACCAGGCATCACCTTCGAAACTGCTATTGAGTAATTAATCTATAATAGTGCAACTGGCAAGCCAATAGCTTTAACAAAGGAATTTGCAGTTACATGTCCAGAAAACAGGGAATGATTTATTATTTTACTCATAGCTGAAAGCAAATAATCTTTGATTTGACGATAAGTTACCTATTTGGAATAGGAGATGTTTTAGAACTGAAAGAAACCTTCTTATCATTTTCATTCACTCAAGAGCCCAAACTTACATCAGAAAATAATTAAAGAAATACCAAAAACTGGAGTCAATTTGGTTGAGAATGGACAGGTGCTGTATGATTTATTATCAGCTAAGGTACTGTTATCTGTTGAGTTACTGTATTTTTTATTATTATTGACTTTATACTTTGAAAGAACTAAACCTTAAGCTCTAGAAGTCTAGAGTGGATGCTGACTGTCTGAACTCTTTTTGGCCACAGTAAGCAATTTGGCCAGTTTCTGTATGTATCTGTTGGCTCACTGTGCCTTTCTTCTGTCTCTAAGGCCTGACTGTGGCACAGAAGCATTGTTTTGCCTGTTGGATTAAATGAATGCAAAAGGACTGCATATAAAATGATTTTATCACCCAAGAGGACTTACCCCTGATAGTGCTCAGGCTGCCCAGTGTATGCAGTAGCCCACAACAGGGTGATCCTCCTGGCTAAGCCGTTCCTTGGAACTTACGCAGTGTCCCTGGAACTAAGCTTGTGACAATATGACAAGAAAAATGTTAATGTGCATAATTAATGTAAACATTCTTTTATTTCTCAGTAGCAGGTTCCTTGTCAATCTTTGCATCGTGGTGTCAGGACATGAAGTGCTGGTGGAGCTGCACTGTGTACCCAAAGCTCTGAAAATACTCTCCACACAACCCATGTCCTTGTAAGAGACAGAAATCACTATGGCTTGTGTGCATCTGCACACACCGTGGGGCTTGGGGTGTTTAGTTTGGGTCATACACACAACATTTACACTGAAATAAACTGACTGTACAAAACTGTTAATCAGTACCTGAGGTGGTAAACATTCCCTGTGTTTACTTTCGTTATCTTACTCTTCTATTGATCTACTTGTAGTTTTGCATTTGTTATCCTTAAATTTGTGGAATTGTTGCAACATTTTCCCCCCTTTCTTGGCTCATATGTTGAGTAGGCCCATACACTACTCCTCTCTTTTGTAAGATTTTCTCATTTTATCAGCTATGAAATAGAAAAGAGGTGAATCTGCTAGGCCTTGCCAGCAGTCATTTTGAGATCCTGTGGCTTCCCATGTTCATTTGACACCAGCACAGTTGAAATTGTCATGAAAGTAGAGCTGACTTACATACAAAATACATTCCCTAGTGATCAACCAGCTGAACGTTCAAAGCAAGTCTGCTGAATCTGAGACATTCAGGAAGGAAAAAGCACAGAAGCAGAGACAAAAAGATAGTTCTGATTCAGTTTTGTTCACCCGGGTTTTCTCTGTGCAAACTACATGTTTTGCCTTTTCATCTCAGGGTAGGCAGAAAGTTTATTTTGGTGATGAGGAACCTTGTTGCATATGCTGGTTAGTATAGACAGGGAAATTATCACTAAGAAAACTCAGCCAGTGTTAACAGTCCCAAGCAAGTTTTGATTTACATAAACTGGTGACCTCCAAAAAGTGCCCTCGGTCACTACCATTGATGTAAAGTCCTTTAAAGCTCAAAGTTCAAGGACCTTTTTCATTCTCTTTGTGTGACTTGTGACACTGCAGAACAGAAACAGAAATCTGGCTATCATCTGGATTTCATTTCACAATCTATATATACCAGCACAAATAGTCACAACCAAGAAATCCATTACAAATTCATGGCCTGTAGAGCTTCGCTGTTGAACTGACAACATTTATCATGAGCTCTTTGCAAAATCATATGAGATTTCATAACAGGTGTCCACTTCACACAGGTCATCTCCACTGTGGCCTGTGTCAAAATCCATTATGCAATAGCTGAAAGCTATCCATACGAGTTGCCAGCTACCTCCTTTTCCAGCGTGTGGTGGAATGCAGTGAGAGATAAGCAGGAGAGACAAAGTTTAGATCTGAACTTTCCTTTGCATCTGAATTTCATCCTCAAAGGTGAAAATGAGATGGCAGCACTGAATGCAGAGTTCTATTTGCAGCCAGCCTTCTGTTGTGATACAAAGAGATTTAAAAAAAAAAGTGCCATGAGCATAGAGTTTAAATAAAAATCCAAAACATTATATTATTCTTTAGTGGCCACTTTTAAGCAAAACATAACCATATAAAATTCTACTCATTCTTCCTTAATTTTGTTCCAGTCTTGTCAGACTGGGATGACTTGATGTGTAATGAGTCTCTTATCTGACATTTCCTATTGTCCCTAGTGGTTGTAAAATCATTACTCCTGAGAAAACAAAGTTTACATGTTGATAAGTGGTGAAGGGAAGAATAAGGCTGCGATGAGAAACTACAGTTACTCTTCTCACTTCTCTCTCATGCTCTGTCTCCAACAGGAATAATTCACATTCTTGCAATTTAGAGAAAAGTTTCCGAGTCCTCTATTTGGGAACATATTTCAGTTTCTCCTGGGAGGTGAAAGCAGTTTGCTATGAAATGCTTCAGACTCTCACAGTGACTGATTTTCTGCTTCCTTCTCTTGGGGTAGAATCAATGATGGTGGGGTAGGTTCCAAAAAAAATTTATTGGAATAAGAAAAAAAAAAAGACAAAAATAGTTGAACCCATTTAATAGCTGTGATATCATTTTACTGGTTCCCCTGTCTGCAGGGCATATGTCAGTGGTTGATTTTGTGCTTGGAGCACCAAAGGAATGGTCTTTAAAGGCTTTTTCCATCCCAGTATCAAAAAGAGCACCCCAGAGACAGCTGTCCCTGATGTGATTAACCACTGAAATGGTACTTGCAAACAGGGTGATGAAAACCTCCAAAGTCTGCAATAAAGTGACGAGGCTCAAAGTCACCTTGAGACAGGGAAAAAAAGATTCCTAGAATTGGGAGAAAATATGTGCATTATTTATATGAAATAGAAACCAAAAAATATATTAAAAGTAATATTGGAAAAACTCTTTATTACATCGAGCAGCTTTTAAAAAAATGGATGATCTAAAATGATTAGCTTAAAATGGATATATAAGCAGTGCTTAAGTTCTGAAGAAAGGAACATCAATTAATATTTTTCAGGTTCTTCATGCACACAGGTATTTGCATTGCATTGCCTATGCAAGAAAATTATTTGCTAAATTAGCAAACAATTCTTGCTCTGTCAAATCCGGTTTTCACATCTTAACTTTCCCAGCTGGACCCACATCATCTCCTATTATCACAGACATCAAGGAAACATGTTTCAGAGTATACCATGGCATTCAAAAGGCTTTGGCTTTCTCAGACCAGTAACACTCCCAAGTGAAAGTATTTTTCCACCAATTGCCACAGATTGAAAACCAGGCTCTACACTTTTGAGAGCTTCAGATGTGCTAATTGTTATGGTGTCATACAGAAGAGGAGGGGCCCCTGTAAAAATGTACAGATAAAAAAAATATCTCTGACAAATGATGAAGTTCAAGGAAAAGTCAATTCTGGTGATTAACGGTGTAAATATCTGAGTACCACTAAAAATGTACCCATCCATTTTTCCATGATATAAAGGGCAGGCAATAAGCACTTTCCATTATTCTACCTCAGGGATCTTGCAAAAAAAAAGCTTTCTTTCTTAAAAACATGTCTTAGTTTGAATATTATTTTGGAAAGCAAGTACTGTCAGCACACCTACCCTACCCAGCTTAATGGATCTTCTGTCGGTGAACCTGACATTTAACACCAACCCATTTTGGAAATTCCAGTTATCCACCTCACAAACAAACCAAGCTAAAAGATCCCAAGAAAAAACACTATTATGCAGAAATGAAGCCTATCTGCTTCTCCCTGTCCTTGTTGCTTCCTTTGGCTGTAGCATGAGAATGTATCTAGAATCTCTGCTGCCCCATTGCCCTGCAGACCAAACCCCACCCCAGGATCTTGGGCAGTGACCCACGGACCCTTCTCCTGCTGACAGCAGCTCTGTGACACCGGGCCATTCCTCCTACCCCAGACAGAGAAAAAATTGTTTTCCATACCTCAAGCAGGCGGAGGCAGTCAGTTTGAATAGCTGTAGTTCCTCAGCATAGGTGAGAAAAAAAGGAAGAGAAGAACCAAAAATAGCACCTTCTCTGAGAGCACGCAGGGCTTGATTCTTCCACGACGCGCTCTATCAACCCTGCTCCACAAAATGGCAGCTGGCTGGCAAGCAGCAGCCTCCAAGAAAGATGAGGTGGTACTCCCTGGAAAATTAAATAACTGGTATGGAGCTGCAAATCCTGTAGTGCTGGCTCCCAAAATGTTGGCTCGGGGTGGGGTGAGGTGTAGAGGGAGTGTTGTCATGCAGGGCTGGATAGCCTCAGGGATATTTGCACAGGAAAGGAAGGAGATGTGGAGCTGGGATTGGATCATGTAGGTTCTGCTCTGAAGTTTTGCAGCCCAGTGCTTTTAGAGCAGTACATTTTCCCTGCTCCAGCTCCTGAACAAAGCAAATTAATGAAGTGCCATTAGTAGACTACTTAATGTTTCAAACATTTTCCCACCTTACATGTATTTTTTTAAAACAAAACTCAGACACAACCAAAAAGCACACCAAACTTTTACCCACTTTTTGAGCAAATGAAAAGTGCAAAGGGTGAGGGAGAGAAAAGCAAAAACATTTTCAGTTCTGTTTGTGTTTTAATTAAATGTAATGCATCTGTTTCCAAGATTTACGCCAATCTCTTTTTCAAAGTGGAAAAAGGCGCAAATTTCACAAATTCTCTCTTAAAATGACCCTGAAATTAATAAGCCTGTGATGTTGATGAAGTGTTACAGATTTTTATTAGGCAGGATCTGTACACCTTTTATTTCATGCTCCTATGTCTTCATACCTGTGTTGGGTGCAGCTCTCAATGTGAAACTCTGAACTGAGTAATTATAGCTAAAATTGTGACAGGAGGTTTTAAATTTCAGAGCAAAAAAGAAGCAGAGAAATATACCACAGCCATATGAGAGACAAAGTCATTTTGTCTTTGCTTGAGAAATCCCAATGAAAAGATGAAATTGCACTTGGGTTTTAAAAAAAAAAAAAAAAAAAAGTAGGAGCAGAATTTGGCCCTGGTTGTTGGAAAATCTGCCCTTAATTTAGCTGAGAATAAGGATGCCTCCTCTCTAAATGAATGGGGTATGGCAAATTCACTAGTGTGAGAAGAAGCTTGTATAACATTTTAAACATTTTAGCTACTGGGCAATATATTCTCTGCTAAAAAAAAATCTTACAGTGCCTCCTTAAGTGCAAACAGAGGTAGCCAGCAGACAGTGTACAACATGTGTAACTCTGGGCACTGAGAACTTTGTGAGTCTGCCAAAAACTCATCTCATTAGTGCGCTTTGCAGCTGTAGAACAACCGTTTGGCTGAAATGATGTAGCCTGAATATAAAACCATGTCCTGGAGGTGAAAGGCCCAGTGGAGGGAGTATGCTGGAACTCCATGCACCAGAATGATGTTCTAGGAATTCCCTGGTCAGGGTGGAAAAATTCATCTGCACATCTTGATACCCAGCTTTGACAGGAAAAGGTATATTCTCTGCAACGAGATCTTTCTTTGCAGCTAGCTCAGTCCTGGAGCTGTGAGGCTGGAACAGTACATCTTTTATACATAACACTCACAGACCTGATATACTTGCATCAAGAAGGAAATTAAGACAGCTGCCTGTCCCGTAGGAGCACAAATTAAACGCTGAAGCCCAATACATTTATGCAATGTTTTATACACCTCCAAAACACAAAAGCTGTCAAGTCACAATTTTGGTGGTTTTTTGAATTGTTTCTTACACACTGTCAGGATTTTGTACACCATTCTTTACATTTAAAGAAAGCAACACAGACTGATTTCTGACATGCACCCTCCTATCACATCTATCAGTGCAGTACAGTGAGTGTTAAATGAATGTCACCACAGAGCCTCTCTCTCTCTCTCTCAAGTTTTAAATTTCCCTTGCTAGTGTAAAACTTAATGAAAGCCCTGGAGTATACAATAGCATTTTGAAAACAGGAATTTGTGACTGCTGTGAATCATCACTCACAGCAGGGACCCAGAAATGTGAATTGTGGGAGGAACAGGCTCAGTCCCCCTCTCTTTTTTACTGGGAATTTATTACAGGCGTGTCATTATTTACAATGCACCATTCACATCCTCTAAAGAGCCAATAAACTGGCTGCTGAATATGCATTTTGCTCTGTGGTGAACACAGATGTTTCCAGCTAATATCCATTTCATTTAATTTCTTTTCTTTAAAAAAAAAAAAAATCTATCTTGCTATTTCTGTAGCAGCTGGGTAACTATTTGCCAGTCTTCGGTTTGGGAATCACTCCTCATATTTATTATAGTTGGTGCCATTTGTGTTGCACAAAGTGGAGATCTGTCCATATTACCAGTCTCTGCCTGTGTTTGCAAGGGTACCAAATGCAGTTGCTAGAATTCTCTCATAGTTTAAAGAAAAGACCGCTTGAGGATTCAGCACAGGTTCAAATTTCACTAATGATATGTGGCAAAAATAGTGTCAGATGTTTTTGTGTTCCAAGAGTACATCAGAAACCCCTGCTGTTTGAGGGGGATTTGTTTTGATTTTACATTCCTGTGAGTAAAATATATTGTTGATTCACAACTGACAGGTTGGTGGTCATTAATTTACAGTCCCTTCATGTATTAATAAGAGAAGGCATAGGGAATGATGTTGAACTGCAGAAGGTTTGTAAGTTCAACTCAGATAATCATTCCTAACTTTAGATACTTATCTCTGCTAGCACTGTCCCCCGGGATTGCAAAAGTGGTCTGTCATTTCTGTGAAAAAAGACTCTCCTGAGGTCTTAGTTTCCTGCATCTTGTCTGGCTGGAATCTGAAAGTTCAAAGGTAACTAATAAATACATTTCTGATTATCATCATCATTATTATTCACAGTCTATAGCAATTTTTTTAAAGGCCCACAAGAGCTGTGGTTTCACACAGTTGGAATATGGATAATGGCTGAGGAGGTTGCAAAGAGGGGTTCACGTTTTATCCAAATCAGATTGTTCAAACTAGATTGCTATTCTATAAATTCCTCCCCTCCTTGTGGTGTGGAAGGCAGTGTTATTGGGAATCACCAGATGGCTGGTTACAGATGGTGTTATACATTCTATCTTCAATTAGCTCTTGAAGAAGTGCTTATTGTTAGCTGTGGTGCAGTTCTTCCTCCACACAAAAATACTATTGCTAAGACCTGCCCTGCCTGAACCTCTCTGACGAGCAAAGCACTTTTAGATGTGAGTGTGTGAGAAAGACTTCTCAAAAGTGCTCCCGTGAGAAGGCACTGAAAACCCAGTGTGAGTGACTGGCTGGGAGTGAGCAGCTCCCTGTATTTTTACCTGCTACCTACAGGTTATATCCAGTTGAGGAAATAAAAGGCTGTTTGGGTCTAGACTGTGCAAGGTGAGCAAGGCCTTGCCAAAGCAGAAGGAAAAGAACCTAGTGACTATTGCAAGGTGACAAAGCACATCACGCTTTGCTCTCCCACTCTGGTGTCCCTGCTGCACCTCCATATGCACAGTCAGCACTGTCCTCTGCCAGAGGCTGAGCATCCCTGCTGAGAGGCTGGGGAAGAGGCAGGAAGACAGGAGACATCAACCAATGTGTTCATGCTCCTGAGTCACAGGAAGGGCGTCTGAATGAGTGAGGATGAGGCAATTCTGCTTGGAACACCATGCTTGGAGACACTGCCAGCATGACAAAGAGAGGAACCTGCTGGCCCCGTTGCAGTGTTAGGAAGATCTAGTTGGAGTATAAATGGTAACATTCTCCTTTTAAAGAGCTGGATTCACTGTTTTTTATTGGACTCTTTTATCACCCTTTTGGGGGGCTGTTGCACTTGTAAAAACCCAAATCAGAAGTTTCTTAGTATTTCCATGTAGATTCAAGTATGAAAGAGATAGGTGTGGAAGGGACCCCAGTTGGTATTTATATTGGACCAAGACCTTACCTTCTCTATGCCTAATAAAAACATTAACCCCTGTAGCTGCCGACTGGTTGCAAGGTGCAGGTCAATGAAGAGTTAGGTCTTTTGCATCCGAAAAATATCTTGCAATGTCTGTTAATTTAGAATGGATTTTCCACGATGGAAAAAGCTTTTGTTTTTCATAAAAATTTGAAATGAACCAATATTGACGTTATTAGACAGACTCAACCAGGGCCGGTTGCAACTTTAAGAAAAAGGCAGGAATCTTCCATTGTCCTTGAGAACTGGGTCAGATGACAACATCTGCCAAAGTCTTATAGCAGGAGAAAGATGGACACAAGTCTCCCATGCTGCAGTACAGGCTGAATGAGCAGATCTATATGCCTGTGAGAAGAGGTCATCATCTACCAGGACCAGGGCTCCCTCTCATGCACTACAGTGACAAAGTCTTGGTCTTTCAGCGATATTCATGTGCATGGGGTCTTATAAAAATGGGAGTTCAAAGATGCTTAACCATAGACTTCAATAACAGCAAATAACCAGGTGTGGAAATTAAATGCTTCATGTGCAGAACGGTTCCTAAAAATGTATTCAAATTCCAATGAAAACTTTACAAGTCCCCTGGTGCTTGTATAATCCAGCTCAACAGCTTCCACCTCCCTGGAGCCCTGTCGTGGTGGCAGACGCAGTGGGTTTCCCTTTGCTTCTCCAGGGCAGAGGGCTGGAAGTGGCGCAACAACCACCTGCTGCACAACAGGCACCAACTCAGCTGGTGCAGGCTTGGGAGGCCTCTGGTGTCTGGGGCTGTGGTATGAGGAAGGGGATCCAGAATGTCCTCTGTGAAAGCTAAGTGAAGTAGTGGGTGAAGACTGCAGTCGGTAGGAAGCAGATACCAAATTTGCTGGAGAAAATAATGGAGCCTTCTGCTCTACTTCTCTCTCTCATCTTATGTGGAGGGGGGCTGGAAGCCATTAAAATTCAAAACTATTTAAATCTCATTCCTTCTTTAAACAAGGTGTACTATGCTTCCTTTCTGCTTCGTTATTCTTCTTTTTAGGCTACTAGCTCAGATTTCAGAGTGATCTTCTCAAACTTTGCAGGAGTGGGGATCTTTAGGATTTTTCCCCCTAGTCTTTAACTGGATTTGAATTTAGCTTTAGCCATATAGTCAAACTTCCTCTTTGTGATTTCGGGAATTCTTGGATCTTGCTTATAAGCAAGCAAATATTTTTATGTTCTTTCCTTGATTGTACTTGATTATCTCATACTTTTTTCTTTCTAACTTTTTCTCTCCCTCTCACCCTCTCAAATCTGCCATTTTTCTGCTTTCCTCTCTCTATTTCTCTTGAACAAGGCTCACATAGGGACATAGGTAAAAAAGAAATCACTGAAAAGAGAAGGATTTGAGGTTCGATGAAATCATGCAGGTAACTGTGGTCAATATAAAAAAGGAGACAAAAGTGGAAAAATTTTCCATATAACTAAATCAGTAGAATCCATGTAGGCTACCCTTCACAGCAACCCCATGCTCAGTGCTGGTTTTGGTGGCCAGAATTTTGTCTGTTTTCTAGCCCGATTGCTGCTGTGCTGTGCTCTTCTGTGCAGCACTGCCCTGCACAAAGCCTACATCCCTCTTACCCACTGTAAGCAAACACCAAGGAAGGTGAGACAAAGCCAGCTCGAGGGAAGCAAGATATGGTAATATAAGTCACTCGTTCTAATTTTGCACAACTTTCATAATTTGTCTCTATTTTTATTCAATCTAAGTTGAAGATACAGATGTAAAGTTACCAAAACTCTTTCTTTTAGACAACTGCCTAAAGGTCTTATCCAAGCTCACTGAAATCAATGGAAAATATTTCATTTGCAACAAGGGACTTTGGTATATTTATATAGGAGACAACTGCTCTTTCAGGTAGCCAATACACATTTCAAAAATTTCCTTGAGGGTCTTTTTAGCCAAAACAATGACAGAGAATAAAAATCTTTAAATAAGATTAGGGTTAGATGCACTACACTTTCAGTGCCACTCTGTAATTCAAAGGTTGTTATCTATGCTCTGAGCACAGTTTGGGACATTTCCCTTCCTTTTTGTAAAGGGAAAGAGACATGAAGGATTGATGTAGCAACGATTTTAACTCTAAACATCTTGTTCTTTCTCTCTGTTTGCTGTCCAGTCTTTGTCTTATTTACTGATAATTTGCTCATAGAGAGTATACATGGGTATAGGGCTTAATGTGGTATGTAGAATATGGTAGCAGATCACATCAGGCTTTTAATTTCTCAACATGTCAGTGAACGAAATAAAAATTAAAAAACATTGACATTGTCTTCAATGGAAAAGGCTGATTTTCTCCATAGATCTTCATTAGACCACATTGGATGATATTGTTCCATACAATTAAAGAGTGCCACAACAACCCTTCCTACGAATGAACCCTGGCTCATTTCATTCCCTGTGGCCAGCAGTGTTTAATAAGTACAAAACACATGGTTTAAGTAGTACCCTCCAGCTTGTGCGCTGTAATATTGGCAATAATGCACAGAGAAGGGACAGGAGAATGTGTGTGAGGGGTTTGCATATGTGCTGTGTATGCCACAGCAGGAGCATGTTCCATATAGACAGAGGTCGTACAGCACAATACACTGGGGCTGCACTTAACTCAGCATCTCTCTGAAGCAAAACCAGGCACAAACCCTAATTAAACCCAGGGTGTGAATCCCTGGAGGGCAGTGATAGAAGGGTCTGTGTACTAATCCAGCCTGTGCTGACTAACAGCAGTGCTGCACAATCACTGCTGTATGAATATATTCTTCTGGCAGCTGCATGCAAACAGCAGTCTTTGCGATTCTGATGACTTTTCATTTTTATGACACTGTGTTTTAGCTTCAGGTGCGAGTGTGAGACTGCCAGTTAAGTGGCTGTTCTGATTATTTTAAGTAGTCACTAATCAAAATGCTGAACAGAGGGGGCCGGGAGAGAAGGGGGAAAGGGATGGAGGTAAGAGATGTAAAGGAATGTGTGAGGGTTAGAAGGGGCGGGAGGAGGGCTTTGCATCTGATTTTCCTAAGCAGGGCAATTTCTTTAGTGAGGAAGGTGAGCCTGTCACTACTTGGCCCCTGTCTTCTGCAAATACTTTAACTTCTCAGCAACCCAAATGATGATTATAGGGAAGGGGAAATTAAATGACTGGAAGGTTTCTATCAGCAACAGTAGAAGCAACTGCAGAGAAATGCATTGTGAAAAATCAGTTTTAATAAAGCCCCAGCACTGACCTTGGAAACATAAGTATTTATATTATTGACTTCTGTATGAGGTTATTTTATTTTAAAAAAAAAGGAAAGAAGGAAGGAAGGAAGGAAGGAAGGAAGGAAGGAAGGAAGGAAGGAAGGAAGGAAGGAAGGAAGGAAGGAAGGAAGGAAGGAAGGAAGGAAGGAAGGAAGGAAGAAGAAGAAAAAAAAAGAAAGAAAGAAAGAAAGAAAGAAAGAAAGAAAGAAAGAAAGAAAGAAAGAAAGAAAGAAAGAAGAAAAGAAAGAAAGAAAGAAAGAAAGAAAGAAAGAAAGAAAGAAAGAAAGAAAGAAAGAAAGAAAGAAAGAAAGAAAGAAAGAAAGATAAAATAAAGACTTTCAGTTTTTGTCTTGAGACCTGAGGGAAAAAAATAACTAAAATTAGAGAAACTGGAGATATAAACGCAGTGAGTAGAATAAAGCAAAATACCTCTGGGGTGTTCATCTGCCATAGTAGTCATTTCATATCTCATCTGTTATATGAATGTGATAGCTCTTTCCCTTTTTGATAGGATCATTATGTAGACTCCACAGATTCAATTCCATTTACAAGTCAATGGTGTGAGATTTTATGACAATTCTCTTTACTGGGTTGATTCTGGATGATCTTCCTCTACTGAAAAAGAAAAAAAGAAGAAGGAAAAGAAATAAGGAGGAGAGGACAGTGTCATTTTGGTGCTGACATGAGAGTGTTCTGGATGCACCAGACATTACTGTGACAGATCAAATAGCGCTGTCCTACCACGAATGTGCCCAGGTGCTCTCGAGCCTCAGCATCAGTGCTGCCAACATTTGAAGAGGTCTATGCTGAATGGAGATCTGTTGATGGGGAGGAAACAGCTGCTCTGGGCAGAGAGGATAGCTGGTATCAGCTGAACCTATAGGTAATACATCACACAGATGATTTACTTGTTCTTGTGCTCAGGTGTCTCATTCCATAGCACTTCTCTCAACCCTCCACAAGGGCAGCTCCAGCCTGGAGCTCCATAGAGCCCATGGAGTGGTGGTGAGCATATATCCAAGCTCCACAGAGGAAGAAGTGCTCTTCTCTGAGTTTATGTTGCATTAACAGCAATTGATTGGGGTCCCAATGTAGGCTAGTAAATAGATGCCTGGAAAACCTACATTATAGCAGGAGTGTGTATAAAGGTCCATGGTATCCATATCAATACATTTTGCTGGAATTTTGCCTTTTCCTGACTGCAAACAGAAGTTTCATAGAAGGTGTGGGTTACTTACCTTTAGGGTCAAAATGAAACCCCTTTGTTTTGTGTCACGTAAGTGAATGAAGTGGACTGGTGAGGGATTGGACAGTGAATATTGTCAAAATAAGCACATGCTCAGAGTGAAATCCCCTTTGTTTAGAATGCCATTTCTTTGTTTATTGTCAAGCTCCATTCTGTCACAAGCAGGGTCCACCAGAGTAATCGCCTTTCAATGCTAAGAGCAGCATAAAAAAGGCAAGTACCTGTGTTTAACACATGAAGAGCTTAAAAAGGAAATAATCTGCTGTGTGGGGTAATGTCAAGACAGGAAAAAAATATCCAAAAGCTCTTGATGTTCTTTTTGGCTGTAACTTTCTGTATCGTGCAGAATATAAAGAAGGAAAGCTTGCAAAAAGCGAGACCTTCCCAGCTTTCTGCAAGTGAATTTTTGTTAGGGCATGTCTTCATGCGATGATAAATAGCTTCTGTGGAAATGTTTTACTGTTTCAATAAAGGTTCTGAGCATGCCTAATAGATGTGTGTCCATTCAGAGACTCCTGGAAATAGGAGCTGTTTCTCCTACCCCTCCCTCAGCCACCTCTCCATCACCAAAGGTCTGTCCCCCAGCTTGGGGGTTGGAGCACTTGCTCATGGACTCACACTCTGTCACAGGGCTGACTCCAGCTCAAATACTCTCCTGCAGAGGAGGCCTGACTGGAGAGGTGGCATTCACCACCAGAAGAAGGGGAAAAGGGCACTGAATAAACACAGGAAGGGGGAAAAAGTTTCAGTGGTTCTCTAACCCTCGGTTAAAGCATTTGACAGGATAAAAAGGAGACCTGGGGACTAGTCCCCATGATAATTAATCCTTACAGAGTAACCGGATAAACCATTTCCTACAGTTCCTGGCTCCGCATGTCAGCTTGTGACAAGGCACTCTCAGGCAGCAGACTTTTGTGATTTTGAAGGGGAGTCTAAATGCATAATTTAGGGGTTTGACTCTGCCTTGTAAAGAAGGTGCGTAAAGGTGAGGCTGCACAATGCTCATCATTAGTCCTCGGTGGTTTAACCTTGGGAACCTCCACCTCAGCCACAAAAAAATTATCAGAATATCAACATTAGGAGACTCCAGTAAAACCTCACAAATTTTTGATGCATTTGGAGAAGGGCTGAGACCCTTTACAATGTTTCCCCCAAACAACACTGCTTGCCACAAATCCTGTAGGACCCATTACACACCAAACACCTCATGCCCTCATGAGATACAATACCATAAAAGTGAATCTAGCAGCTGCTATTGATTAAGCCAAGTCATTGCTTCCATGCCTATTCCCATGAGGGTTTATCAGACATTTATGCCACATATAATGTTGCTCCTCCTGGGTTCATGACTGCCCAGAACACACATTTTACTTGAGCTCCTTCTCAGCCCCAAATCTCAGTGGACCTCAAGTCAGGCAGAATTCATACACCATACAACCATGCTTTGAGCTACAGGCAAAGGGGAGGATGACAGTGCTGCACTCATCTCCCTCCTCCTCTGACAGATCTCTGGACTATTTGAACCAGCTTTCTCTTCTGTGGCAAAAAATCAGGAGGGATGAACTAGCCAGTCATTTGCAATGGTCTTTGGTGAAGCAAAGTCACTTCATACATCGAAGATACAAGTATGATAGATTAATTATTTACTAATAGGAAGCCCTTTCCCCCTTCAAATTAAAATAAACCAGAAAACTGGAAATTGCTTGAGAAAGAAAGATACTGCATGAAACCCACCTAGCTACAGACATCTTTGGAAACATATGTAAAGCATGTCTTACTGTGCTGCTCCAACATAAGAGGTAAATACTAAGATTTTCTTTTATTAGGATAGGAGTGGACCTAGAAGACTATCTCTATTACTGTAGCTCATTGATAGCTCATTCATAGGGGTAGGGAAAGCCTATATGGTGACTGATAAAATACAGCACTCATATCCAGCATTCCTCTCAAGTCTCACTTTTCTGATCATAACAAATGCACTGAATTCAGTGCAATTAGGCCGAAAGGAGATGTTTCTATCATTCATTTCAGCATAGATTATGTGCTATAACATTGCATTTTAAGTCATCAGCACTTTAGCTTAAATAATTATGTTTTACAGTGAGAGGGTTTTGTTTTACCTCAGTCAATTAATAACAAGCCATACTCAAATTTAATAAGTGTAATGAGAAACTCTTGTTTGATTTTTTTGAAGTCACGTGCCAGGGTAAAAGATGGAGCAGGCTATTCTTTTTGACTGGTGCACGAGGTCAGTGGCAAACCATTATTGCTCAAGGGTGGTGTCTGTCAGCTTGGTTTCCAGACTGTGCCCTAAATGTTTGAAAATGCTAGAGAAATCCAAAAGCCGCAGGAAAATGTATTCTCAGCCAATGTGCTAATAGGGGCAAAAAAATGCTTTGAATCTTTGTGTGTATATATATACAGATGTATGTATTACTTTTTTTCTTTTTCTTATATTCTCAGTTTTTCATTCTATATATATGTATTATTTGATCCTCTGTTGTGGTTAACATCCTTGGGTGCAACCAGTATATCTGCACTGCTTCAGCTTCAAACCAGCTGAAAAAAAGATTCACCACAGTAGATATAGACACCTTGGCTATCTCCAAGGCTGCAGGTCCTCTTTCCCTTAATAAGCCTTGGACAACCTAAAGAAGGTTCCTCTGTATCTCCAACTTGCCAGTACATGGGAAAAACTGAGGCTACAGTTATAGCTCTAGAAGGGCTGCTATATATTTCTTAAAAAGAATTCCCTGGTTCATACCCCTTCAAGTTTTCAGGGTAGGTTATGGCTTACTGGTTTTACTGGCCATGCCAGTGCATTTATGGTGTGCAGCAATTGCATCCAGGTTATCAGCCCATGCAGGGACCAGTCCCAGCCTGGTCCTTCAGGGAGTCAAAGGGCCACTGAATGCACAGCTCATGGCAAATGTCCATGTGTGGCTGAAAGAGGAGTGCATATCCAGAGGAGGAGTGGCAACAGTCCTGTTTCCCTGAATTAGATTCAAAATTCATTCGTATAATTGCTGGAGGTATAATCTCTTGGTGTGGGAAACCATTTAAGTGCATGCTCCAATCTATCCATATTTAGGAAAGCAGTTTAAACACTCCTTGTTAGGCAAGCGCTTACGTTCCTTTTTCCTCAATAGAGCAACTTTCCTGAATTAAAGCTTTTAAGCCGGAGTGGTATGCTCACAGCATGTGCCATTCTGCCTGCCTTTGTGAATGTTAGATCTGTACTGCAAATGTGATAATCTTTGTACAAATAAGAACACTACTTTTCAATATGATTTTCAGTTTTTCACTCACTTAAACCAGAGAAAATCTTACAGCATAGTCTGTTCAGATTTAACATTGAAAAGCTATCTTCAAACTGCACACAGGAAGACACTTAGGATAATTTGAAATAAACTATCTTTTTAATGCATTTTCCTCCTTTTTTTTCCTTTTTTTTTTTTTTTTTCCTGAAGAGCAGTTAACAATTTCCTGGAAATGGACTCACTGTTCAAAACTACTGGGTAGATAATTTCTACAAGAAAAGGCCTGGTCTATACCTCATGTATGAATGATTGGCATGAAAAATCTGAGCTGTTTTGACTGGCCATTTCTCCATAAGGTGGTCCTTCCCTCTTGCTAAAAGAACATAGCTCTTAGGTTTGGGTTCTCACTGCAGTCCTCTGTGTTTGCATAGTCCACACTTGGCTTTTCTCAAATATTCTAGTGTTGTTGGGTTAAAATCCACTTGTTGTGAGGAAGAAAAAAGTCTTATTCTCTTGAATGTAAAGTGTGTGTATTTGGGCTATTTTAGCACTCTGGTTTTAGTCATTAAGCACTGTGTAATCTATGCCTCTGCACCATGTGCCAATCTGCCCAGACTTCTGCAACGAGCAGAGTTTTTGAATGCACTGAAGAGTTATTAGCGTGCTTTTTTTTATACAATTACAGTGCAGCTGTATACGTCTGTTCCTCTGAGCCAAGCATTTTATGTGCTAGAGGTTGGCATGTGTTGGAATGATGCAAGTAAAAAAATAAATACAGGAGAGTAATGTTGAAAGCTGTGAATCTTCGTGTTAAGGTGGGCTCACAATGAAGCTCAGGTCTCTGAAGATAAATGGGACTGTGATTGCTGTGCTTCTGGTTTAGGGTTGAAAGATTATGTTAAGAGAGAAAGGAGGAGAGATTTGGAATTTTAAAAGATAGTTAATGTCTTCCTTAAAAATAAGAACTTTCTGCTTGCAAAATAAGAATGTCATGATAGAGCATCAGCTCAGGACAACTGCTGTGTAGACAAGAAAGAACTTGAAACCTTTTACAAACTTTAAAGTTTTAGTCTTGCCATCAGCTGACAATGAGTCTAGCCAGCTATGAGATACTTTGACAATTCATTTATATTACTGATCTTGACATGCCATTTTTTGCATGATAAGGGTTTGTTTTTAGGGTGACACTGTCTGATAGAAGCTTGCAGAACCCTTCCATCAACAGCATCTCTCTGGGACATGCGTTTCACTTCAGGGCTCTTTGCCAGTTTCCCTTGTTGCAGACCGTAAATGAACGTTTCGCTCTGCCTATGCGTTGTTCCACCTCTTTTGCAGATTTCAAATGGACAAACAGGTATTTCTGAATGCCTTTCACATTAAAAACTACTAAAGTCTCTTTTCAACTTGAGTTGGACAGGAAAAATATCTATCTTGACAGATACATACAGTGTATAGTATGCATGCATGCATGTGTATGTATATGGTGGGAAAAAAAAGCACTAAGCACTTTTCAGCATTTTTAAAACTCCATTTCCACATGCACGTTTAAAATTGCTTAAAACCTCTACATAAACAGAAAAACAGGGAACTTGAGCCCAGCTGCTGAAATCTCTGAAGCGTCACGATGGGTTCAGTGTAAGAATCCATACAGGAAGGCATAGGATCATGACAGAAAGGTTGGTTACTCTTGGAATAGAGCTCTGCTTGCACAAGAGAAACAGTGAGTGAATTATTCTCTCCCTTTCTTTAAAACATTTTTGGTAGCAAGATAGATTTAGACACAAAAATCCTAAAAAAATACATAAGACTCATGATGTGGGGAAGAGATTTTTTTTTTTAAATTTCATTTGGGAATAGCTGAACTCGGAGGCAGTCTATCTGCCTTCCTGTCTGATGGCCCGTATTCTTCACAGCACTCCTGAGGCTGCACTCTCACCGCATATAATTCCTCCCCGGTCCAGTCCTGTGTGCAGCATGTGGACTGCTCTCCGAGGGGAGGGGGATCTGACTTGGCTGGCAGTCAGAGCAGCAGGAGCAATTGCAGATGCTGCTATTTACACTATTTTCACATTCTGAAGAACAAAGAGCAGGAGGCTGCCAACAAATCTTAGAGGCTAAGCCTTTGCCCTACACGCGAGGCACAGCCAATGAATGCCAGCAGAAACATGCAGTGCACCACTTTGTGAGATATTGCATCTCTGTTTTGGTGAAAATGCAGTCAAGATCACTCACCGAGAAAGAAAAGAAAGGAGCTTCATTGCCCAGGAGCGTCAGCCTTCCAGGAGTGCAAGGCTGAATGAAATATTTCTGTCTCACGTGAATGAGCCATTTCAGGTCTCGGGGATGACTAACCCTTAAAATTCATGGTTGTGGTGGTAACAAAGATAGATGTTTATCCACTGCTCTTTAATCTAAGCTAGACATGAGCCCAAACACAGTTCTTTGTATGAGAAATGCTATTTCTGTGCAAAAGCATTCTAGAGATTTGCATTGCACTGTGCCTGGACATGTTTTGCCCCTGTCCATGGGCTCCCTGTATGGCCGCAGAGAAGTCCATCAGGCTGAGGTTTTCAATAAGATGAAAGAGGTAGACCCTTGACCTTCCTTAGAAAATCAAGGATAATTCAGGTTTCTCTGAAAGAAGTCCTCTGAAAAAACCCAAGATTGATCCTGTTGTGTGGCTTGCTTTTTTTTATTTCTTCTGGTCCTGTCTATTTGCCTTTATTCTCTACTAATGTGGCAAATTGCAGTGTCTATCTGCACGCACAAAGAGTGGGACTTATCTCAGCTAGACCCTCTTACACCTCTAGGTGTAAGACACATTAATAATAATAATAATAATTTCTATCACTTATGACAGGCATATGTGTATCTGTAATATCTACACCTTGCATCTTTCATTATTAGAGTGTCAAAAAAGCCAGATGATAAATTTAAGTTTATAAGTGAGAATTTATTCAAGTGCTTTTTGATTATTTTTAGCCACCTAAGGATATTTTTGTATATGGACAGACCTCCTTTATGTTCTTTAAATCTGGACTTTGATTCAAAATCAGGTGTAGGCTTTGGAATTCAGGTGAGTTTTGGTGGCGGGCATTTGGTTTGCTTCAATTTACCATTACAGTACCTCTGCAAAGAAGCAAGCTATGGAAGCTACTAGGGACTCAGCACTGTCTTCCTGCAAAGGAGCAGATTCACAGACTTGGAATAATTTCAGATCTAGCTTTAATAATTATTTCTCTACCAGTCTTCCTCTCTGCTTCGCCTAGTGAAAGTGAAACTCTGAAATTTAAAAAAAAAAAAACCGAAACAAAATAGTACAGTTTTAGGGAATTGGAAATTTGGAAGGTCTCCCATCCACGGTGCTTCTGTGTGTTAGCTGGGAGAAATCAGCAGAGAATAGTTTCAGTGTCAGATCCTCCTGACTTGTGGGAGGATTCACAGTAATGTGAAAGAAAAATCAGTTTCAGATAAACAGCACAACGGAGTTTTAAACTCTGTGAGTACACAAATAGGCATTCCAGAGGCATTCCATTAATCTAATTCAGATGAATAAACACCCCAGAGCAGGTCTTCTGCATTACAGTACCTGCCTTACACTAGCTCAGACTTCAGAAGCAAACACTTTCCCTGGGAACAGCCACAGGCTAATCCTGGATTTGTGTGCCCACAAGGAGTGAATATTGGCTATGCCTCTAGGGGACCCCTTTGGGTTTACTTTAATAAAAGGAAGAAATCTCAAGATTTGATGCAAAGAGCATATCCCAAATGGGCAGAAACACAGACCTTTGGGCCCTGCACCTTATGTAGTCTGTTCACTCTGTGCAAAAGGAGTGTAAAGTACTAGCAGAGCTGCATGCTGGCATTTTACACCAGCTCTTTACATTTGTTGCTGACAAGGTGCAAGGTAGAGGATGACAGAGAATAGAGGCCATTTCTCCTGCTATTTAGTTCTGGGACAATTATTTTTCAAGGAAAAAAATGGAAAAACAAATAACCCAGACACTGCAAAGAAAGGGCAAACTCTTAAAAGCATAGTTTACATTCAAGTAGCACATGTGCTTGTAAACCTCAAAGTATGTTTAAAATGTAAATAAATTAAAGCAGCACAATTTCTGAGAAGCAGGTTTTTTCAAAAGCATTAAAAAGTAGAGAAAACACCTTGCAAAGAAGCCAAGTGGTTCGGTTCTGATGTCCTGCCATGTAGTGCAGATGATAAACAAGGCTTTCTGATCACTAGCAAGTATCAGAAATCTGGGGTGGGTTTCACTTAAGCTCTTAGTCCTTAAACCCTGGGCAAAACCAGAGAGTTACTGTAGAGTTACACACCCACACACACCCACACACAGGTGCACATACATACATACGTACATACATACATGCATACATACACACACACTCATTCCCTGGGAATGGTTACAGGTGGGAGGGAAAAATACTAGAGCTCTTTATTTTCAGATACCCAGAGAGTGGTTTTATAAGCAAATGGGCAGGTATTCTGGTTATTCTTGCCCATAAAGTCCTTTCGAAGAAGGAGAAAAATAAATCAAGCAGGGCTGTGTAAAGGGAAAAATTGAAAGATCTTTGTTTCCAGAGCCATCCCCACTTCAAGGAAAGAATCCCTCTTCCAAAGCTCACTGGTCTGCCAGGAAATATACTGTCTACAGGCCACATCTCCGGTTGCACGACATTAATAACAGATACTTTCCCCAAACACCCAAGGAAACCCAAGAGGTACAGAGCAGTAGGGCCATCTCTGCTCATCTACCCGAATAACAAGGTGGAAAGATGGTGCTGTGAGAATTAAAGGGCAGCCTTTGAGCAAGGGAGAGGAGGGGTGGAGTGGTTTGTATAAATAAAGGTAGAGCAAACATCTCCATGTGACAGTGCTGTGACAGTACATACACTCTCATCTATACACAGGTACCTGTCGGAGCAGCTACTGTAACCATGTTGTAAAATATTCAATGACTCACTGTGAATAACTGTCTCATTTAGAAGAATAATCTGGTGACAAGACCAACATTGTTAAGTTGTGTCAACTTGTTAGGAAAGACATAAAACAAAAATACCACTAACATCCAAAGGGCTGGAGGCAATGTCAATAATTTTTTGGAAGTGAGCGGCTGGAGGAAAGTGAGGCTGGGCTCCAGCAGCTTAGCACAAGCTCAGTTTGCAGAGAGGAATGCGGTAAATGAGGCCAACCATTTACAAATCAACGCCGTGCTGATTTACTGGGGTGAACATACCGTGACAGAGATCCCCCTGCCTCAGATATGAGCAGGTATCTGTCTTTAAGTGTGAGGTGCTATGGACCCGGTTCTACATTTCCACAGTGCTCTCCTCCAACACAAGGGTCTCTGCTGGAGAAAAGAGTAGATTCCCAAGAAATAGCTTCTTGTCTGACCCCATTCCAAATTCTCCTGAAGCGAGGACACCCACTTCCAATTTGAGACACTTCTTGAAATCTGTTGCACTGCATCAAAGGGAAGAAAGAGGAAAGTGTGAGCCTTGTTTGCCTCTTCAGCTATCTCATGGGGTGGATGAACACCTGCAGAGAGCAAAATATGGTGGCAGCACGGAGACTTCCAGATTAAGAAAGCGACTCAAGAGCAACACATAATATGACATAATATAACTAATATAATATAGTATATATAATCTATACAATAAATACAATTATTATGATATAAAATAATTCAATATAACACGATGCAATCCTCATTCCCCTCCCAATAAAGATAAGGGTGTCTGCATGATGGGGTATGGAGGTATTGCTGACTAGGCCAGCAGGAAGGTGAGACAATTAGCTCTGGTCTAACTGGTTGATGCTGCATCTGATTTGACTGCGCTAATAGCCACGAGTAGTTCAGGCCTTGCCCCTTTCAGCACTGGGACACATCTCTGCAATCTGCTGCTGCCTGCTGCTAACTGATTTCTCTTTGTGTGCCTGATGCACAGGCTCTTGGCATGCTGGACAGCTCACACACCTCGATAACACCTTGTGATTAACAGGCAGAAGCACAAAGACTCCTGGCGTGTTGGCCAGCTTGTACAGCCCACTAGCCTTTGCTCTCCTGTGGCATCATGCAAAAGCTGCTGAGAGGCACAAGCTGGCTGCCACGTGAGGCAAGAAGCAGAGCCAAAATGCCATAGACCGTAGAGGAAATAGGAAAAAAGAAAGCAGGGCAGGAGTCAGGGAATTTATTCCTCTTGAATAGTAGTCCCTGAAGTAACCATAATGTGCAATCAGAATCTCAGTACGAATAAGAATCCATGGAAGTTATCTGGTCCACCTTCTTTCCCAAAGACCAACTTCAGAACCAGGTTGCCCAGTGTTGTCGAGTTCTGAATGCCTTCAAGGATGGAGATTGGCAGATTGATACAGTCCTCAAACACTCTCACCATGAAGAATTCTTATGGTTGGAATTTTTATTGCTGCTGCTTGATTCCATTGCCTCCAGTTCTTGCACTGGAAACAGTGTAGCTCCCTTTCCTCTATAGCCTTCAACAAGTAGTTAGTAGAGTTATCAAATAGATTCATCCCCAATCAGGCACTATTCTCTGAGCCTCTCCTCATGTGACCTGACTAGCCTAGTGGTTCTCTTGTGGTTCTCTGCCAGACTTGCTCTGAATTGTCTCTGTCTTTTTTGTGTAACAGAGTCCCAGAACTGGGCACTACTCAGATGGGATCTCCCAAGGGTGGAACAGCAGGAAATAATAACCTCACTTGACCTGCTGGCTACACTCATCCTAATGCAGCTTGCCTCCACCTCTCTTATTCCCACTGAACTCGTCCACTAGGATTTCCAGATGCCTTTTTCGAGGTGTCTTGGCTAGTCATTCACTCTCCTGTGTCACTGCAATTTTACACCCTCGATACAGGGCTTTGCATTTGCTTTTTTTGAACTTCTTGAGGTTTATGCCAGTCCTTTTGTGCAGCCTGTTGAGGTCCCTCTAACTGGCAGCCCTGCTCCCAGCCTCCACTGGAAGCTTTCACCACCACAATCCCCCAACCCATCCCCACTTTGGTGTCATCCAGAATCTTGGCAAAGGTTCGTCGCACCTCATTCCATCACTCAAATTGTTAATGAAGACAATAAAGAACATAAACCTCAGTATCAGTCCCTGAAGAATGCCACCAGTAATCATCCACCACCTGGTCTTCAAAACACCATTGTTTTTTAAGCCTAGACAGTCCACACAGATTTTATCCAATGTGCAATCTTCCTTCCAGTCTATATCTTTCCAGTTATCTACAGTGACATTATGGAGACAGAACAAACAACCATGTTTAATTTAAGGTAGATGACATCCACTGCATTCCTTTTATCATTTACCAAGACAGTCATCTTAATATTGTTGTGCCTGTTTTCAGGCACAATTTACCTTTGGTAAATCCCAATGAGTTGTTTCACTCTTCTCTTCTTCGTGCACTTGGCAATGAGTGTTTCACAGAATCACAGAATCGCAAGGTTGCAAGAGACCTTCAAGACCATCAAGTCCAACCTATGCCCTAACACTTCATCTAAACCATGGCACCAAGTGCCACATCCAGTCTTCTTTTAAACACATCCAGGGATGGTGACTCCACCTCCTCCTGGGGCAGATGATTACAGTACTTTTATCATCCTTTCTGTAAAAAAAATTTGCCTAATATCCAACCTGTATCTCCCCTGGTGCAGTTTGAGACTGTGTCCTCTCGTTCTGTCGGTTGCTGCCTGGAGAAAGAGACCAACCCCACCTGGTCACAAATGCCTTTCAGGGAGTTCTAGAGAGTGATAAGGTCACCCCTGAGTCCCTTTTCTCCAGGCTGAACAAGCCCAGCTCCCTCAGCCATTCCTCACAGGGTTTGTGTTCCCAGCCCCTCCCCAGCCTCGTTGCCTCCTCTGGACGTGCTCCAGCATCTCAGCATCCTTGCTAAACTGAGGGGCCAGAACTGGACACAGCACTCACGGTGTGGCCTCACCAGTGCCAAGCACAGGGCAAAAATCACCTCCCTGCTCCTGCTGGCCACACTATTCCTGATAGAGGCCAGGATGTCCTGGCCTTCTTGGCCACCAGGGCACACTGCTGGCTCATGTTCAGCTGGCTGCTGAACAGCACCCCCAGGTCCCTTTCTGCCTGGGCACTGTCCAGAAACTGTCCCCAGCCTATAACACTGCAGGGGTTTATTGTGGTCAAAATGCAGGACTTGGCACTTGGACTTGTTAAATTTTGGATTGTTGGGCTCGGCCCATTGATCCAGCTTGTCCAGGTCCCTCTGCAGAGCCCTCCTACCCTCCAACAGAACAACACATGCTCCCAGCTTGGTGTCATCTGCAAATTTACTATGCTGGACCCCGTCCTCTCATCCAGATCACCAGGGAAGATATTGAACAGGACTGGCCCCAGCACAGACCCCTGAGGGACACCACTGGTGACTGATCCCCAGCTGGATGCAGCACCATTCACCACTCTCTGGACCCGACCATCCAGCCAGTTCTTAACCCAGCAAAGAGTGCTCCTGTCCAAGCCATGAGCTGCCAGCTTTTCCAGGAGTGTGCTGTGGGACAGGGTTTGCAAGCTTTGATCCATCATCTTTCTAAGGGTTCTCATTAGTCTGACTGGTAGTTTCCCACAACTTTCTCCATTTCACTGATCTCCACACTTTGAAAAGGACAGAGAGCTCTCTCACAGTAAGACTGGCCTGCTCCTTCAGGAACATCAGATGCCAAGCTGCACTCATTGCTTTCTGTTTCCCAGTCCACAAAAGTGGTTCACAGATTGATCCACTTTGGCCACAGGTTGTACCTCACACTACCAGACCCCGTTGCCAGCCACAGGTATTTGGGAGGCCTGAGAGTAGACCTTACCAATGATCTCAGGCAAAGAAAGCATCAAGCTCTTGCACTTTTGTCACGTCCTTTGTCACTAGGTCCCCTGTATCCCTCAGCAGGCCCACGCTTCTCCTGCTCTTTCTGGCTGACCAGTTGTGTCCTGTTGCACAGGGCAATGAGTGAACAGTTCTCACCCAAGCAGCTGTCACAGCTCTCACCAAGGCAGTTGCCACCACCCTGGCTGCTCCATACTGCCCAAAGAAGGGCAGAAGGAAATGGACACCCTCACCCATCTTGGTGGGATGGGGGTAAGAGAGTGCTCCCAAGTGGAAAAGATATAAGCATACTGTATATGACCAATAGGTTGCCAGAAAGCCATCCATGCTGGGAATACTGACAAAAATCCGAGTTCACCTTAGAGGACAATAAATGTCTTCTGGGAAAAGAACCAGCAATCTACCCATTGATCTAACCAAGACTTAAACAACCATAATTCAGCAAACTATTAAGACACCTATCTAGTTGTCCACTTAATAGAACTACCCTGGAAAATACCCATTCACTGAAGTTGAATAAGAATGAGTGCATTATAACTTACATTACTGCCAGTCGACAGATGGAGCAAGCTAAGATGAAACCCGGGCCATTATAATATAGTGATCTTTTTGCAATTTTTTTCTGTCTGAAACCACACATAACTTTTGAAGATGTAAATTTGTAATACGTCATGCTTTATGTATTACATTTTTGGCATCTACTTTAGTTTTTAAGAATGGATGTTGTCTAATTATGCAGTGCAGCTTTGGATGAGAAAATATACTAAGTGTGCATTAAACAGACAACTTTAAATAATGGCACTTGTGCTAAGAAGTGTATTTTCTGGCAAGCAACTAATTTATAATGGTCATAGATATATGCATTAGTGTATGAAATGCTTGTCTTTATTTATTGATTTGAAGGGGCAGTATTATATTTTTGAGTACGTCTTCTTTATTGGATCCTGTTTTAATCTGTAACAGACCTTGTTATATTTCATTTCTCAGGGTATTCACACCACCTGAAAAACAGACAGTGAGAATAACTATACAATAAATAAAACAACAATTAATACTGTGTGTTTAAAAAGACATAAGCATATAAAATGACAAAGTTCAGCTCTGTCCTTTTCTTTTGACTTTTTACCATGAGTCTTTGTTTGCTTTTAATGTGCATTTCAGAGGTAAAGAGAACGTTATTAAATGACCAAATTTACAGCATTCTTAGTGCATAAACCACTACACTAGATCTTTCTAAGCCAATTTAATTTTTAGCTTTATTCTTGGCTTAATGCAATGTTTTAGTTCATTGCACTTTTTGGATGTGCAGAAGCAAAGATAATGTGTTACACTACATTCATTTAATGTTTCATCAGACTTTTTTGGTGTATCTACCTTTTGGTTATTTTAAAATGTTTCATCCTTATCACTTCAGTCATGAAATGTAGATTCATTAAATTACCGTGCTGGGGTAGCTCAGTGAAAAAGCCTTGCTTGAAATACAGCACTGGTTTGTTCATCAAGACATCGCTTAAAAAAAGAAAAGGCTGCCTTGTCAGTCTCTACCCCCTAACTCGTTCCAGGCAACGAGCTTCCAGTCAGACAAACCATCTAATCTATTATTAAGTGTATTTATAAAAGTGGCCAATATATTATTTTTTAAAATTTCAAATAAAATATATAAATATATATATATTTAAACCCAAACACATAGTGAGAAGTAACCTTTAATTCGCAATGGGATTTTGCAAGAGCTCAACAGCTGCATGGCAGAGTTCATGGCATCTCCAGAAAGGGTTAACTGCTGGTCTCACTGGTGAGCCACCAGCCTGTTTCCTCTGAAAGAAGTAGAGATCATGTCACTGTCAGAGGAAGCAGAGTAGATTTTCTGTTTTCTCTTCTGACAAAGTATATCGTACCTGGTTAAAACATGGTTTAGTCATGGTTAGCAGGGTTTGAGGGAGCCGGGAGTCACTTATCTCAGTACTTTATTTCATGTGACATTTTACAAAGTGTAGGCTAAGACATTTAAAACACAGGGCAGTTCAGTAGTTCACAATCACTAAAACCAAGTGCACCCAACTCAATTTGACAATTACATGGTCCCTGTTTAGCAGATGGGAAATTGGCAGATTGGCAGCATTGTAAGTCAGGCCCTGTGTTTGGGGTGGAGAACTCCAACAGGGGAATCTTCTTGTTGGGCTTGAGATTAAATGCTGGGGAGGGGAAGGGCTTCTCTCACATGCAAAGCTACCTGGCTGTATTCTGAACAGCAGGAGTGCATATGGGCCACCATTTCCAGACACACTTTAAAATGTGCATTCTTTAAAAAAAAAAAAAGGAAGAGAAGGGTAATGTGAAATTCTCTGCCACAAAATGGCTTCTATCTTGAGTCAGAATTTCTCTTCAAAGATTGTTTTGGGCTCTGGTTTGGAGTCCACCCGATGTGCTCTGCATCAACACTGTTTCTGCTGGGCTGAACTGGAAAGCACAGGTGCTTTCAGAAGCGCTGGCCCCAGGTCTCTGGCCATGAGACCAGAGGGCATGCTGAAGCTGTGTTTAGAGAGTTTTCTCCTGGGATGATGCACAGGACCTGATCACTTTGGCAGAGCTCAGCCTTCTCAAGCAAAGCCCCTCGTTGGTCAGCCTCCTCGAACCCGCAACGATGGGCTCACCGCCTGCCCGCCCACCTGATATGAAGCTGCTCCCCAAAAAATAAATAAATTAAAAAGGAAGCTATTTAGGGCAGCATTCCCATCAGGTTTCTCTGCAAAGCAGTTTAACTGTAGTTAGTAAGTGCTTAGTGTAATCTAATAAAAGCCATTTTGCAATATTAAGCAAAAAACATCTGGTACCCAGAATTCCCTGATCATTTTTAACTAGATGCAATATCTCTCTCTCTTTTTCCTTCTCTTCACAGACATGTGAAAAATAGCCTAATAAGGATCCTTGTGGTAAAATCAGATGGAAAACGGGGAGGAAGAGTTCCACAGTCTCCAGCAGCTCATTTGAAGCTGCTCCTCCGAGTTTCACAATAATAATCAGTGCTGGCCCAGTGCCGCCGGATTATTTTGTATATTCATGAAGCTGCTCATCAGCCGTCAGGAGAATGTGCAGTAATCCTTGGATGAAATAAGGCCAATCAGTGGAATAATGAGGAAGGTAATATCTCCCAAGAGGCCTGGAGTGGGTTTTCATCAAACCCGGCTGTAGCTCTCCAACTATTTGCTTTACAAATGCAGCCTTTGATCTTTGATTTGGGGAGAAGAGGGGGAGAGACAGACGTGCTGTTGTATTGTCCAGTGTGAAAGGATAACAAGCTAGCACTGAGGAGGAGTAGGGAGGGGGGCAGAACCTGGCTTTTAAGTATCAGTCAGTTCTTGTTAACTAAAACCTCGTAGCCTTCTATTTACTGCTCTCTAATATATATTCACTTAGCAGGTCAATTGCTGGGAGATTTTTCCATGTACATATGCAGACCATAAGCCTGCTCTAATCACGGTGCACCGGGCCTGTAAAAATAGCCCCCCTCGCGTCACTCACTCGTCCCAACCCCCCTTTCTCCTCTCTAGAAAGCGATGGAGAATGGCTGAGGAACCTCAGTGAAATTACATCTGGAGCACTGAGATCGCACAATGGGTACAAAATGGAAAAGGAAAAAAAAATCCCGGTTGTTTCAAGGGGCCATTTTATCTGCATAACCCAAAAATAGTCCTGAAAGAAAAAAGCTCAGATTACATAGATGCTGTAAAGCATCATGTTGATATTTTTTATCACTATAAACTAAATTTAGTACAATATAATTAGCAATGCAAATCAGTAGAACACACTGCCTATAAGGCTGATCTTGAAAGCCCAGTGACGTTTAAGGGCATATTATAAAGAGAGTGTTCACAAAGGCCTTAGATACAGTTGGGGACAGAGACAGGAAAATAACTGTTTACCATAATCACCTTTGTTTCATTTTTTTCTCCCCTAGCTCTTTACATCCTCCAACTCCTCCTCATGTACCACATTAAGACTCTCTTGTTACACAGTCACAACTGAATCCTTCCTTCTTTACTACCCTGCCCACATCTTTGTTAATTTTTTTTTCATACATTTTGTGTTTCTTTACATAGCAACTGCAATAAAAATTCCCTGTATCTTGTTAAGGGAGTTCTTGGTTGTTGGCAAAAGAGCAGAGTTATGGTTTGCTCCTGAGCTGTGTTTTCCTGGGCACACAAATTCCACAAGAGTCTGTGTAGCATATTCTCTGTATGAGAAATTCAGGGTGCTGTATGGATTTACCCCATCAGACAATCTTTTACCCCAGCTCAGTAGAACCAATCCTGAAGCTTGAATTTGATTTTATTTGGACAGAAATATTCCATAAAATTAATTTGTAGTTTTGCTTGTAAATATTTTCATACCATTTCAAGCTGTCACTATTCATTCTTTTAATTTTTAGAACAGAAGGATACTGGGATTAAAAGTGTGAACAAAGAAAAGGAGGGGGGGTGGGGGAAGAAATCCCAAGCATTGATTTAATATTTTGGTGGTTTTTTCCATCTTTTGAGCAATCTGTTTCAGGAAAACTTGGACTATAAAATTTATTCCAACTAAAAATGAAACATTGGTGAAAGAAAAGGCTTTGAATGAGTATCTGATCATCTTTATAAGGTCATACCCTCAGAATCTTAGACCATAGCAGATTTCATGTTTTTACAGCAATCCCTGCAGCTCTTTCACCAGCATGTTTGGCTCTGAGTGTGATACCTAATATTTGATTATTACATGTCCATGGCAATGCCTTACATCTGATTCCAAGTTGATAGTAGGTCAAATCCTGGAAGCCTCATTCTAGTCAGACTCCTATGAAGGGCAGTGGCAGTGAAATTGATTGATCATAAAAAATAATATCCTCCTGACTCTCCAAAATAATCAGGATTTTAATCTTTCTGAGGTGTATCCTTCTGGAATGCATCTGGGAACTTTGCATCGTTGTAACAGTGAACCCCTTGAGCTGATCCTTCTCTCCATGAGTCAGAATTAATATAGATGCCATCTATATAATATTTCTTTGCCGAAGAAAACATTTTAAAAGGTTGAAGAGGAATGAAACAACTTTAAAATATTTTAGGAAACAAGAATTCCAATGTTATCAATACTTTGAGCCTTAACTTCAGAAGCATTTGGGGCATTTGTGCTGCTGAAACTAAGGATGCTCAGCCCTTCTGACTCACCCACAGGATTCTTGAAGAACACAGGCAACATTCCCAGTCAACTGCTGCTGCAGAAGTCATAGATACTGCTGCATGGTGTTGGCATTCACATGTGCTGCAAGGCTGGTAAGTAGCACCTACCATGAGGACTAGCAGCAGAAATTGTATTTGAGTAGGCAGTGATGTGCTTTTTCTGGTCAGGGTTCCTGATCTTGGTGTTGTCTTCCATTACCTACAGCTAAGAGCCCCGAAGTGGAAACTTTCAGGCAATATAGATATTATGGAGCTGACTTTAGGAGCCTAACTTCATTTGTGCTTGTGCTAGGTATTAGAAAGGGCCCATTTCAACTATCTGTGAAAGGGCTAAATTTGACATTTGATTCACCCTATTCTAGGATTTTAAACTGTGATGTAAATTAGTCAGAAACCAGTCTTTCTTCCATTTTCTCTTTTCAAAATGTAATACAGTTAAATGACAGAGATTAATTACTAAAGTAATTACTATTGGAAAGCAAAAGGACAGTTGTATGAGACAGTCTCTCTCATGATGACCAAGTCTTTCTTGACAATTATGCTTAATTCCAACAATGATTATTCTGTGTGGCAAAATCTATCAGCACAAGGGCACACAAGCATTGATGCATTCTCACTCACTAGGAAATATGAGAATGAGGTAATTATATTTGACTGCAGCTCAGACGTTTTCATTCCCAGGGGCATCTGTAGGACCTTTTTTTGGAGGGATACGTATTATCTCCTCCCTTCCTTCTACTGAGTACCCCATTTATTCCACTTCTGCTGCTCCTTAAGTCATGCTTGAATAAAATTAGCCCTTTCTTATGTAGGCTATCATGTACTCCTTGCAATCATGTACTTACCCACAGACCACATACACGAAGACATGCAGTCTCATACACATGTGAAAATTCCTGTCTACATCTCTCAGTGTTTATGGGATATGAGACTCGGCTGCATTGTTTCTAGCCAAAACAAGGAGGCAGTGTTTTCAAATCACTAAAGATCTTGTCTCTGCTCTAAATAAAGCAAACAATTCCAACAATTACTTGGAAAAGAAGACTAAGAAACTATATAAGTAATTGCTGATTGATGTAACTTTTTCACAGTACCCAAGTTCCTAAACTCACTGTAAATTAATAGCAACCACTTCTCAGGGCAAGATACTGTATGACATTCATATGGTTGATGATATCTCTTTCAAATGGCTCGGCTAAAATTTACCGAATGGTCTCTTCCCTATAAAAAACACCCAGCTACCATCTCATTAGTCAGTGCTGAAATCCTTTACCCACAGTACTAGATGCCACCAATATGTCACCAGAGGCAGAGGATGTTATAGTCTTAAAACGAGCAGTTCATTCTAAGTGCTGATAGAAGAAAAATGAATGTACCCTACCACGCTTTCCTTTATTTCTGTGAGTTTCTGTCCTAACCAGACACAGCTGCACTTTAATAATCTTTGAAGTAAAAGCTTTTCTTCCTAAGAGTGCGTGTACCTAATTGCGTGTGTGTGTGCGTGCATGTGCGTGTGTGTGGGAGAGAGAGAGGGAGAGAAGAGGCTTCAGGCTCTAGTGCTTCCTTCCAGGTGTCTTCGTCTGCATGATTTCATCTGTGAACCATAATCAACTTCCTTAATGAAATACGTAATTAACATATTATAATTGTGGTAAAGATGATTTTGACAGAAATCATTTTCCATATCTAATACTATGCTAATTTAATCTGTTCCTCACTCCCCGACATGACCTTTAGTGATTAAGTTTCATGGCAGAATTGTTTTTTTTTTTTTTTTTAGTGATGGATTGATTTATCCACAGCAGTTGATACCCCTCTGCCTCCATGGCTGTCATTTTTCTCTGTGTCTCTGCTGCAAAAGGGAAACATGGTGATGAGTGGATATATGGGGAAAGGAACTGAGAGATTACTGTGGGGTTTTGTTCTAAGCAGGATTCTAAGAGGTGATTATGAGAAGATTCAAGGCAGGAGGTGATTAGATTGGCTACTGACATAACAAATTCTTCCTCTGGTAAAAATATCTATAACATTTCTCAGCAGAGAAAAAAAGTACAACTTGATAGGCAAGAAGGAATGGAAAAAACTACATTAGATGGTGTTTATACATAACTAGTGTTTATAGCCATTTAAATGTTAACTCTCTTTCTACCTTCAGCTACACTGAGGTGCAATCTCCAGGAACCATTTTTAAATGAAAGTCACGTCAGTGGCACTGTAGAGAAGATTTTGGTAGCACATTGCTGCCTTCTGTCAAGGAGGCAATTTTCTGGTTGGCTCCTGAGAGCTGACACTGAGGGGATGCTGGAGGACTGAGCAAGTTTATCAGGCCCAGGTAGAAAACTGATTCTAGACAGAATATTAGACTCCCAGTTTGCTTCCCCACTGAGATGATTTACTTCAGATGACAACAGGCAGAAAATAAAGAGGACCTCCGTTCGTCATGGGCACCCTCCAATTCTTTTTTCTGTAGAAGGGAAATGAGAGCTTTTCAGCGAACTACCTCAATCCTTGTGAAAAATCTGGGATCCATTTGTTTTGAGATATGGAGCCTATTTATTTTTTATGTGAAGGAGACAGACTGTGGATAATAATACAGAAGGTAAAGCTGGAATACTCATTTTCATGCCACTGCAGTATTGTTCCTGAGAATACATTTGCTGGTGTTTGGGCCAGCCTGCTTTGTAACTATCACAGGTGATTTGCCTTATATTATGGTGCAACTGAATGGATTCTATTGCCAAGAAGTCTGAACTGTCTGGAATTGTTCTTTGTCTTCTGAGCATAAATATTACCTTCAGCAATTAGTAGGTGGTTGTCATGCTAACCTCTCTTCCACCTCCATTTACTCATGTCTCAGGCAGCTTTTGGTTTCTTTTTACTGTTAAATTTCTTTAGCAAAATTCCCCCCATGATTCAGGATGCCCCTGGTAATGATGTGCACAAAGCTGAACAAATTACTTGAAGTAAAGTTTGTATCAGTGCACACAAAATGGAGATTTTTACCTCCATACACCAGAGATATAACCCCCGTCCAGACAGGCTGAACAAAATCACAGTCAGCGCTTTTACACCAATATATGACACCACAGAATTTTGTTCATCACACATCACCTTTTGGTATTATCACTTTTCACTTTCCAAATTTTTCATTCTGCTTGGATGTCTGCTTTACTCTTTGGGTTATCTCCTGTACTCCACTTGGACATGACTTTCAAAATTTATCTTGTTTGTATAATTCTGAAGGTTTGTGGGTTTTATTAATTTTTAATCCAAATCTTATTTCTAGAGGTTGTCCAGCTACATTACAAATTATAGCATGTTCTGTGCATGATCAGTATTCTTAAACCTAATTAGATATGTTCAATTATACAAATGAAAGAGAAATCCAACAGTTGATGAATGTAATAATGTTTAGCTCAATGCAGCATTATTGGAGCAAAAATTTCCTAGTGCAGTCTTGGAAAAAATCCTGTAAAGTTAATTTTATTATATAAAAATATACATGTATTTTTAAATAGATTTTGGGATGTTTAGCATTCAGGAGAAAAAGGAAGGGAGTACAGGGAAGAATGACAAGGGAAATCAAAGACTTCTGTATCTGGAAATCTAGACTAGGAATCTTCAACTCATAAAAGATACGAGGCAGAAGAATCTCAATTCATTTTTGTTGCTGGTGATGGTCAAATCAGTTCCCAATGGACTAAGGAAAAAAAAAAAAAAAAAACACCCTAAAAACCCAAGAAACATCAGGCCTACTAGATATGAAGATAAAGGTTCTGGTTGAAATGGTCTGATTTCAGAAAAATAGCATGGTAAAACAAAGGCAGTATTATGTCTTTTTCTTGTTCTTTTAAGTTTTACCTGTGGATTGGAGATTTTCCTAGTTTTCAATATAATGATATTATTTCAGATTTTTACTCATATGACAGCAAAACAAGGTTTGAAAACAGGATCACAATATCATGCTGACTTAAAAAAAAGTAAAAGCAATGCAGGAGTTGCCAATCTCCTTTGAAATATGAGGGTTGGAACTGTCAAAATTATAAATTTTTATGTCTCACAGAGTTATCAATGCATAGTTTTTAATCAAAGAATAACATTAACAACTCCCATTGTTTATGCTACATGTGGATTTTGGTCCTTAAATTTTTCCAGTGACCTGGGACTGGGGCTTTTGAGCTGAAGATTTAATCCTTCTTTGCTGGAGTGTCTCATCTCTACTCACCTCACAGAACACTTGTACAGCAAGAATCTAACAGTGTGGCAGATCAAGTGGGAGCAACTTTTGGCTGATCTGTGTAGCAGAGCTTGAATCTCAGCTACCTGTGCAATAGTCCCTCCTGTAATTAGTGCATTTAAGTCTATTTCATTAGCATAGAAGTCACATATGCACTTAGGTAAGGAAACACACTATTTCCATTAACATAGACTAAAAGCATGATATTAAACTAAACAGCTTTATGTAAATATTTCCCCTGCAATAGTTTACAGAAAAAAAGTAATGGCACTGAAAAAAAACCCATTATTTGTCAGTTCAGTACTATCAAAGCACCTGAGAACTGCAGTTTTGGGCCATGTCTTCAACCAGTACATACCAACATTGGTTTTGTTCTGGTTTACACAAGTAGATGACCAGCCCCAGTCAAACCAAATCTTACTTATAGACTACATTCAGGAATGAAAAATAAAAAGACAAATCTCCTAGAAGTCATTGCTGATTTGATTCAATGCTGTGACTCTTTGTTCTTTAACTTTGTAAATAAAATTGCCACTTTTTAATAGACTTAATTTTTCTTGGGGTTTATTTAAACATAAATTTGTAAAGTCGGTAAAACTATAGGTTGAAGATGAAAGTTTGTTCTAGAATACCATTACAAGGATGGTGTCCTTGCTGTCAACCAGCTATACTTTTAGCAAGATTGTCTACATTCTGGTGTTTTTTTATACATACACTGGTGCTTTACTAGGTGAATTCATTTCCTTTAACTCCAAAGTAACATTCTGAGCAGGGGAAAAAATTTCATTTTGTTGAAGTCTAAAAGACAGTTAACTTAGCTCACAACAGGTAAAGACCTGAAGGGCACAGGAAAGAGAATTTTCTGTTGGGTTGTGAGTATGCATACCTAGTATCATTTCCAGCTCTGGTTTCCCCAAGGATATTGTTGTGTATGTTTTGCCCTTTACAGAAAAGGGATTCTTCCCACTGTGCAATTTTCAACATATTCGCATATCGCCATGGACATCTTTGGATTGCTTGGCAGGTCCCCAAAAGTTCATGTGGTCATAGAAGCCTTGGTCAGGATTCTTCACACGCTCTTGAGCTGCAAGGTAATTTATACATTTGGCATCCCATGGTGTCCATCCAATAACTCAGTCCTGGCCAAGAAAATTAAATCTAAAATCAGTAATGTGGAACTGTGTTATATATATGAGCAGTGTGTCATGATTTTTCTGCCTTGGAAAGGCACTGTGGTGAGTCACTAGTTACATGGTGTCTCTAAGTGGCCTTCATGAAGCAGGTAAGCAGGTTCTGAGGGAGTCATGGCTGCTATAAAATGAATATGAAAAGGAAATACAATAGTGGGAGTTGTGGATCAGATTCTAAAAAGCTAGGTATCTAACATCTTAAGGTATCTATCTGGACCCAGATGTCTGTGATTCTTCTGTGTTTGTCAGGAAGAGGAGGAGGGGAGTGCAGGGATGTTTAAAGATGTCAGCACAGGGAAGTTGCCAAGTTGGTCTGGGTTTGTAATGGGCTTCTTCATACCTCTTTCCCCTTAGGGATTTTTTAATTTATTTGCTTTAAACTATATTGCACTGCTCTGTTTCTTGCTCTCATCAACTCATGTAACATAGGCTGCTCTAGCATAACATAATGTTAAGCAATGAAATATTGAACAAACCCATTTTATTCTCCTCTCTTCTGTTCCCTTCCCCTGCCAAAATATCATAGTTAAGAGCCAGGTAGAAGATGCTAATCTGGAGTAAATAACTACCTCCATGATGCAAAAATAGGTATTTTATTACAACTTTAGGTATTTTATTACAACTTTAGACCATTTATTAACATTAATCTGCCAGTGAGAATGGAGGATTGACTACAATTTCTTTCAGACCTTACAGGGAGGAAAACACAGTTTGTGTCATTATACAAATTTTCCAGCCTACCCAGCGGCATGAATTCTGTAGCCATTATGTGTGCCTGGCTGTAGGGTAACATTTAAATATCAGTTCCATATGACTAGAGATGTGTCAATAATTGTAAAGATAGAGATGTGTCAAGAAGCAGTTGGCTGAGTCAGCTAACTGCAATATTTGCTGACTCTTACAGCCGCACACAGTCACCAAACCACTTCCATTCAACACTTCAATTTTGTTGGTGTACTGATAAATTGACAACACATATGGTACTGCATCTAATTTGGAGATGAATTATATTCATTTTCATTCCAGCTCAAACTCTATGCAATATAACAATATTGTGCTTAAGCAAAGCAACCCAATTACACCAAGGAATAAATACTGATTTTCAGCATGCTATGTGATTTTTTTCCACTGGCAGCTGCACCAATATACCTCCAGAAACAACTTCTTTTAAATTAAAAATGCTGGAATTAAACCCAGTTTAACTGTGGTAACCTAGTAAAACTGTAAGTGCTGCATGCATATCTGGCATATTCAAACATAGTTTAAAGGATCAGGAAGAAAACAAGGCTATCCACAGAGTCTGATTTGGATTTACTGCAGTTTCAATTAGTAAGGTCAGAATAATTTCAAAGAGTTAATTTACTTTTCCATTGCTTGAATCCTGAAAGATGAGCCATATTCACTCTTTGAATAATTTTTATTTCTGATTTTAATTCACAATCACTCTACATTTCACTGAGGCTTTGCACACTGTTGAAAAGGACAGGTTAAACAAAGAAAAGGATTTCTAGAACTGTTTGAGAAACCACCAGACTATTCTTGTTCCTTCTGTTCACAGACACTTCTTGTGATATCGAGGCTGGGTGAATTGGGCCTGGGAAGCAGAACCACTGGAAAAACATAGCGAATCCACTCTTCCACTGATGGCTTGAGGACTCATCCTGGTATAGGATAGAGCACCAGAAAGCAGGTTTTTTGCTCATTAAATATGTGCATAATTAACAATCAATTCTTCCTTTACTAGGTGGGCTTACTGGAGATATTTGTAAGCAAAACCACAACAGTGCTCCACATTTTCTGCTAGTTCCAACTAAATAAGAGGGACATCCTTAATGGGATTTTAATTTAAATGAAAGGATCATCTTTCTTCTCAAGAAAAAAAAAAAAAAAAAGAAATTAAAAAAGTATTCTTAAACTTGAGCATTAAAAATCGACAAAACACAGAAATTACCCTGTTACCCCTGTTGGTTTCCTCTCACATGCCCTCACCTTTCCCAGATGTTCTAATGGCTTCTACTATTTACAGAAAATCAGGTACTTCAGTGTCACTTCACTAGTGTGAGGAGGGATGATCCCCACAGTTTGAGGCTTAGCAGATGGGAGACTCTATTAGGATTTTTAGTTTGTAAGAGTCTGAGAGATGCTTGGTATGTTTTTCCGACGAGGTATTTTTCTTTCTGAGGAAAACCATTTCACTACAAGTGAACCCTCCTGAAGAAATATGACAAAAGGTAACCTAAAAATCTCAGAATAACATGTTGTATCAACAATTTTCTTTTTAATTTGCTGAAGTAAAATCATGGCAAGAAATCCTTACCTTTCCTAGTCCCTCTTTCTACCTATTTGCTTGCCTACATGGGTGATCTTGGACAGGTATGTGACTCTTCTCCTGTTTAAAAATGAAGGCTTCCATTTAGTGAAGAACCTTCTGTAAAATAGAACAACTGCTGGAAGTTTCATCTCATCTCATCTCATCTCATCTCATCTCATCTCATCTCATCTCAGATCTCAGACTAGAGGGAAAAAAGTTAAATAAATACTTAGGAACAGAAGTAAGAGTCCAGATGCAGAGCAGAAGGTCTTTGTCTGATGCTGAAGATGTGCAATTCTTAAAACAATGCCAAGATCTACTTGCAGACTTCAAATTTCAAAGACATTTAATTTCTTTTTTATTGTGTATCAAGGCTGACTTGTGCAGATACTTGCTCAGCATGGAATAGTTTTCCAATGTATACCACCTTAAGTATGTTGGTTTTAGGTTTTTTTTCTTCTTAAAAATAAAATCCAATAATAATAACAGGGTTTTTTCTTTCATCATATAGGAAAGTTTATGTATTCTTATCCCCTCCTCCACAAGTCCTTCAGGGATTATTTAATTATGGTCTTGTAGAAAGCTGTGCTGTATGGGATTTGGGTTTATGGGAAGTTCAGTTTTGCCTTTTCTTTTCTTTTATTTCTGCTGAGGGTCTCTTATGCAACATTTGACTGTTTTATTTTTATGATTTAAAGCAATAAATTGTGTTTTAGAGAAAGAAAGGAGACAAGGTCTTTTTTGAATTTGCCTTTGTATTTCCTAGAGTACAGAATGCAAGCAATAATTTCTGGCTGTAACTTATATATATATTTTTGAGGGGGTGGAGGAAGGAAATTACTACCTACTTTTTATATACATATATATTTTTTAACAAAGCAATAGGGATTTATATAGACACAATTGTTTAGAATGTCCCAGAAGAATAATTCTGAGATGATGTGAAGTTATATACAAATGCAAGTCTTTCAAAAAGTCCACATGGCCTACAGTCTTCAGATTTTAAACAGCTCCTGACTGTTATACGCATAAAAAAATGTTTAGAAAAATGACATATTTTTATTACTTTTATTTGACAATCTAATTGAGTCCCCAACCATGCATATATCAAAAAGCTGTTATCAGCAGTGGTTTAATGCAGGGAAGGGGCACCCATCCTCCCCATCTCTTTTGCTTAGCCCCAGGGCTTGGCTTCTTCATGTGAAAGGTGTCTAAAGACAGAGAGAAATCTCACCACACTGAATATAGAGAGAAAACAAATATTTTCCCACCCACCACCACCACAAAAATATTCTCTGCTATTCAGCGAAGCAATTTAGAATTATGAGCTGCCTTTGACAAACACAGCCCATAAGGACTTTGTCACATAAATCACACACTGTGTGACCCTAAGACATTTTTCTATTATTTAATATTTAACAAAGGATTTGCACAGTGGTGACACCATGCCAATCTTAAACCCATTTAAATCTTTAACCAGCAAGTTTTTAATCATGGGTGAGTGGGTGAAATAGCCTCTGCCGAGCAACACTTATTTTTCACCAAACAGTTACAATTTGAATGCTTCTGTTTTCTGTAAGAATTGTTGACCATCCAGGCATGGTAGTAGTAGGTGATTTACATACCAACCACAATCAAATTGTTACAAGCCAAATAGATTAAGTTTTTTTTCTACTTCTAGAACTAGAGTATAATTCATATTAACGACTGAATGGGTGCAGATAAAATAAAAGCCAACCTGAGCCTCTGAACAGAAACAGAACATAGCTAAAGCAATCCTTTTCACATGCAGACTAGTTCCTCTCATAGCAGAGAAGTTCATTTTTGGGTCACATATTGCCCTTAAACAACTGGGTTAGTTAAGGTCAGTCAGTCTGTGTCCACTGACTGATGAAAGCATCCTGATTGCCGCAGTAAGGAATATTTCTAGCACCATACATCATGTCAGTTGTACCCAGAGCAATTTGGATGAATCCTCAACTCTATGCATTCTCCAAAAGCAGGAAAGGTCAAAAGTTTTCTTCTTGCTACAGGATACTCTGCTACTGTATGTACATCAAATTAGATTGCACATACGACAGGCTATCGAGATGACTTGTGTACTCCTGTTATTTGACACATATTAAACAGCATACAGCATGCAGAGGGCTGATAGATCCTGCGGCCAAAAAACGAAGTTTAGATTCAGTTTTTCTTTTTAAGTACAGATAAGATGGGGGGGAGGGGGACAGTGTTGTTTGTTTTGGGTTTAGTGCAGTAGCAGTTCCATAACATGAAGGAAAATATCATTGCTGCATTTGGAAACAAGTTTCTGTTACACTGACAAAGTGAAAAGAAATTTCAAGTTGAACAAAAATATTTGCTTCTATGAAACCAAAAGCTTTAAATGCTGTTTATTTTTTTAAAGATATTAATGTTGAATATATATAAAATACAATTTATATTTTAAGTAATACTGAGGATCAAATTTTGCTGAAAAATTATTTTTCTCAGAGTAAACAATGGTTTATTTATGAAAACACAAACATACTTTTTCTATGTAAAATGTTTTCAATAATTTCTAATGAAATAAATTGATGAAATTTCTGTAATTCACAAAAATAAACCAAAACCTGTGCTTTTATTAAGGTATCTTCCATGTAGTGTTTTAGAAAATACAGTTGTTTTATAAGAAAAAATCTCTGATTACCTCTCTATGTTAAAGACACAGTAACCCATAGATAAGGTTGTATTTGGAGAAGCAATAAAACATCTGGATTTAAAAGCTAAAAAATCTTTTTAATGCAAGCACTAATGATAGCCTTTTTTTTTTTTCTTTTAAATCAACACCATTTTGCTAAGTAGGTTTTAGAGGTTTGTATTTGATTTTGGCTGGTTGGCTGTATTTGTATGAAGCAACATGTTAAACCTGAACTGCCTTGCTATTTTCAAGGGGATTTTAAGTTACCATAAAGCTGGAGTAATGAAGAAAAATCCTTAATAAACAATTTTCTGTAGTTTTTAAATAGCTGTTCAATCCTGATCCAGCTGTTTTATATTGATATTACATAATAAAACAACTAAAAAGCTGGATTAACCTGCTTCTCATAGATTCTCTCAACACTGAGCTGTCTAAATTGGCATAAAGCCACTTAGAAAGCTTTCCTCCTGCCCAACAACAGGGAAGTTATGAAGGTACATAATTCTTTTTCTGAAAACTAAAGCCCAAAACATTTTGTTTAAAATTTAAATAGTCCTGGATTACATCCTCAATTTGCAGTTTGGGATTATTTGGTTATCTGGATACACCTTGTTTCTCATTACTGACATGTTACTGCCTTTGGATGATAAACTTAACACAGAATGCTGGTCAGCTAAATCTTAATCAGATCCCTTTTGGCTTTGCACATAATAAAGCATAAATTTTTGCTATCAATGAAATCAAAGGAAAAACACCTTTAACTTAAATCAAAGTAGGATTTTTAACATCTCAACTTCTGAATCAAAAAGAAGTACACTCTCATAATGAAACAACCTTTGCAGGCCAGTAACTAGGCTGCTGTTTCTTGTGTTATTACTTAGTCTTTCAATTCCAACTTTTCAAGTGCATTCTAAGTTGCTTTTCCTTTCCTTATCATCTTTAATACAGTTCAACTTGCAAAATGCACTATTTCCTTTTGTTTCTTATAATATTTAATATAGTATTATTTAAATGACTCAGAAAATAAAGTATTTTTATGCCCTCTTCTGACATGATCTGACAATAAGAGTTTTCACACCTGTGCAAAAAATGTACGGGTTTATCTGTTTATTCCATATAAAAGTGCTACATATATAAGGATAAATATTAGAAAATCACAAGCCAGTGTCTATGCCTTTCCCAAAGATCTAGGTTCATAGTGGGAACACTAGTCCCTTGTGAATAAGGCTTCCATAAAATTCTGGTCAATAACTGTTTAATACAGATATTGATGAAGTTTTATAGGGTCTTGATTCATAAAGAACCAGCACTAGCAGTATTGAATTCTATTCATGATTTGCATTCTAAATCACCTTGCAAATTGATGGCACTTAACTGAGATGAAAGTTAAAAAGTTAAGTGTTGGGCTTTCACTGCTGAGGAAAGTAACGGATTAAGTACCAAACCAAACAGAACTATAAAAGGGATTTATGCTACTCAGAACATCTTGTCTAATTGAAAAATAAATATTTATGCCAAACTGTAGGAATGAATGTGTTTATGCTTTCAATTTATTTTTCAGCAGCATGATTCTTAGCAGTCTGGCAGTATCTTGTTATGGAGCTTTGGGATTCTGGGGGTGATGCCCGCAGACACTGAGAAATATATGTGGGCAATAAGTATGTCTTAGATAAGTTATCTGCACTGTGTGACACTCTTGGAGCATTTCTTGCAATGACTGTAGGAGATATTCAGATCAGCCACCATAGACACCTTACTTAATCATAGGCATTACTGAGAATCCTTCTACAAGAGGGAAGTTCAGATTGCTGAACATTTGGGTTTACCAAGACAGGTTCCCTGACCACAATGAAGGTTTTAAAGCACTTGCTTGTCATTGTGTCTAGCTTAAAGACTAGAATTACCCGGAAAACACCCATATAGTTAAGAAGATGGCAAACCTACCTGTATTGATTTTGAATCACATAGATTTGGGAAATATTTATGGAGCAGTTCTTGAGATCTGCTCTAAAGAAAGTTCATCTCAGTCCATAAGCATGAGCTTCTCTCCAGAATATCGTTTGCTGTGCAGATGATTCAGAATCATGTGAACCAGTTTTAGTTTCTTCGTTGTCTTCACATACACCTTGTGATCTAAAATTAATTATACAAGAAAATAATGATCCAAGACTAGGACTCTATTCTAGACAAGGATTGCAATGTATTTTTTCAAGACATGCATGATACTAGATGAGATCAGAGAGCAGATAATATCTATGACCTGGAAAATGTGGCACTAGAATGGTGTGCTGGCTTTATGTCAGGTAGAGTTAGTTTTCTTTATGGGACTTTATGTTTTAATTTTGTGGTGAATACAGAGTTGATAATACAGAGATGCATTTGTTATTGCTGAGCACGTCTTTCACAGAGCCAAGGCTTCTTCTGTTCTTCTTACTGCCACATTGGCAAGGACTTTCAGGGTGCATGGGAGTTTGGGAGGAGTCACAGATGGGACAGGTGACCCAAACTGACCAAAGGGATATTCTAGACCTGTGACATCACACTCAGTATATAAAGTGGAGGGAAGAAGGAAGAAAGCGGGGGCACTTGGAGTGATGGTTCACCATTACATGTGATGGGGCCCTGTTCTGCCTGAGATGGCTGAACAACTTCCTGCCCATGGGAAGAAGCGAGTTAATTCTTTATTTTGCTTTCCTAGGTGTGCACAGCTTTTGCTTTCCCTGTTAATCTGCCTTTATCTCAACCCAGGAATTTTATGTCTTTTATTCTTCTGATTCTCTCCCTGATCCTACTGGTAAGGGAGTGAGTGAGCAGGTACATGGGGCTTGGGTGCTGTCTGGGGTTAAATTATGACAAATGGTTAGACACAAAGTGTTTACCTCACATTTATGAAGGAATCAAAATAACAAAATTCACTTATACTATTTGTTTCTCCATATTTCACCCACTGGAAAGTTTCTCACATGGTGGACAAACATATTGCAAGAAGATAACAAGAGACAGGTGGACCAAAGAACAAAAGAAAGCTAATGCTTTCAGAGTAAATTATGACTGCAAACACATTTGGAAATCTTGTTATTGATCTTCCCAAGAAAAGGATATGAATGCCTGCACATGTACACATGCATTAGTAAACTTTAACCCACCTGCTGACAAGAGATTGCTCTGACAGCTGTTCATCCAGTTGGAGTGTGGTTTGTACATGGTTACAAAAGATATGAGCCTGCCAATTTGATAGATGGCCTCTTTTTTATTGTTTAGAAGAGGAAGAATATGCTATTATGGAATGTGGCCTCTTTTATTCCACAAACTTGAAAGAATAGTATCAGGAATGCTCAAAGGATGCAGAATTATGCCATTACATACCTGCAATTCAAAACACACATACTCCAATAATGCAAACTGACTACAGTGTGCTTAGCAAGAAAGGAAAGATTTGCACCCTGGGCGATATTATATGTGACTACCTAACTAAACAACATTTTCATCAGAACTATATGACAAACCAGAATGGAAAGCAGATATCTCTGTTGTCCAGCCAAGCCTTTGTTCTAATTTTTATGTCCTGTGGCAAATAACTCAATCTGTGTACTATGATCAGCATTACCAGTAGAGAGGTATTATCAATCCTTACTTTCATACAAATCTCTACCTTTTCTACAGCTATGTATGGCTGAAGTGACACAGAGTATTAGGGTCACTTCCTATATTTGTGGTTCTGACTTTTTTATTATAAAGTAAACCTGATCTGTGATAAAATCAATTGTATTAAACAGGAGTGGTAAGCTGTAGTCAATTCTGACTTACATCAGCATTCTCAGACTAACTCCTGTATAGCATATACTAATTTCCAAAGCTGATTTTAACAGTGTGGTGTTGTATACTATAACATCAAAATTGGTTCCCTAGGCTTACTTTCTTCATCATAAAAAAAAATAAAAAAACATTAAAAAATCCTTCCTCCTGCAGTAGCTTTTCTGCTTAGTTTGTGGACAGAAACACTCACGTGTTAGTATGCAGGAAAGTGTTCCAAAACTCCTTGGAGGCTCCATGAATCACAGCAACACAGGAATTAACACATTTGATTTGTGGTGTTAGGTTTCTAGTTATTCATATTACTAGTTAAAGCCTAGATACTACAAATCTTCAGTCTTTCAATTAGTCTTAAGCTATTGAAACCAGTGAGAATTTTTGTATGGGTAGAGTCAATTTACATGAATCAAAGTTTTTGATATTGGTTTTTTTAGTTTTATTTGCTCTTTCAAATGCTTACTTCAGTACAGCAATATTTAAGCATATCATTTCAAGATCCTGTATGGATTGAAGCAGCTGACAATGAAAAAAGAAAAAGTACTTCATATATCTTGGACACTGCGGTTCATCTAAGCTCACACAACCAGAACTCTCTAATTTCTGTTTCAAAATTTACATGTTCTGATCCCAGAGGGGACTGGACAGGGGTTCCCAACCTCCTCTCTTCTTTCTCCCTCTCTTTCCCACCACATACATACACACCACTTCCCTCCCCCAGCAAGAGGGAAACACAAAAACTCCTGGACAGAAAATAAATAAGACAAGGCAGGCTATTTGTCCAGCAATGACAATTAGGAAACAGGACTCTCCAGTAGGTCAGTGTAAACAATCCCTTGGGAACATCCTTTTTGCTCTTTAGATGCTTTCAAGTCCCAGTGTTCCTCTGTCTTCTAAACATAACTGCTATAAATTAAGTAGGAAAAAGGGATGTTACCCTCCCAGCCATGCTGACAATAACAACAGAGAGCAGGACAAGCTGTTCCTCAGAAGGTGTGGGGCACTGTATTCCATACTGATAAATTCAAGACACTCTAACCCACACAGTGCTTCAAAAACCTGGAACACTTGCAGTCTTAGCCATCTTCTGACATGCTAAACAAGGTCTTCCCATTTGCATTACTAACAGTTGAGTGAAATTCTTAAATGTAGTTAAATGTTATTATTCATTATACAGAGAAATCTAACTTTTGCTTCCCAGAGAATCTTTATGGCTTTGAGAAGAGAATTACCTGATTTTATCAGTTATTATCCACTAGCATAGTCTTCACATTCTATCTAGTACTACAGGTTTATTATATTGACCTCATTTCCACAGCAATTTAACTTCTGTATTTTTATTTCACAGATATTTTCTATAATTTAAAAAATTACAGCTGCAGTATGAGAGCAGTAAGAATCACACAGTAAACTTTGCATTCAGATGATTGTCAGTGTTTTCAGCTTTAGGACTCAAGAGGAGGCAACCTGAAAAAAATCTGATTAAAGTGATAAAAGTGATCCGACAGAAAAAATGAGGGGGAAGAACAGGATTTTTATTATTAAAGTCCTGGAAATGTTTTCTGAAATATCAAGCATTAGAATTTCTTCAGCTGTGATCCACAGAGCTCTTAGAATAGTGTGCAGAAAGGGAACTTGCTAAAGTGTTGGCTATTCCTCTACTGTAAAGAAATAAAAGGAAGAAGACAGATACTTCTTCCTAATCATGTTGGCAATTATTCTGAAGGACTGCTAAGGTCGGGTAGAGAAAACACTTGTGCACATGCTCAGTAAAACAATCTCCCCATTGAATACTGGTGTGGACAGAAAGACAAATAGAAGATACAAACCTACTGTTTCTCATAGTGGTTGAGGCAGGGAGGGAACAGGAAGGTCCAATCTGTGAATCTGGACATTCAAGCTGAAAAGCTCTTCATGTAGAAGCATGATTCAGTATGTAAGTACTGAGTATTAAAAACTAAGGATAAGTAAAAAGGCAGTTTCTTCATATGAAATAAATTTTAGAAATTTAGCAGTTCACACTTTGTTGGTGTGAAAATGAGGCTTCTCTCTCTATATATTTGTCACTTTCTCATAGCCATGACCCATTTGCTTTCTCTTCATTGCATGCCCATTCTGCAAATTCCCAATCCTTAACTCTCCTAATCAGGCCAGCAAGCTTGTCTAACCATTTTAAAAGCCAGTTTGACCCTAAATAGCCTGTGCAAAAAACTTCAAACCATGATTCAAAATAGATGCCACCAAGAAAAGAAAGATGAGTTTGAAACAAGAAATAACTCTAGACTCAGTATGAGAACCTGGCAGATCTTTACTGTCTGCATATATATGCACTATGTCAAAATGCAGTGCTTGAGCAGTAGAGGTATCTCACTGCAGCTACTAATGCATGGGCCCAAGTCATACTCTGGTTTCATACCCAAGATGTTCACAGGCAGCTTGGATGAAATTATTTGGCCTCCAGTCCTAGAAATGAAATACTGCCCCGAAGACCCACTTCTGTGGCTTCATTTATAGGCCACTGCTGGAGAACCTGTTCTGGTGACTCATTTACACCATGGAGATCAGCACATCTACCGTGGGCACAATTATTGAGAGCAAAAAAATATTTGCTGACAAAACAAAACCAGATTATTGGCATTAATCTGCATAGAATTTTAAAAGTATATCTGAAATGAACATATAATTACCAAAACTAAATTAAAGTAGTGACTCAAAAGGTTGAAGGTGAAAGATGTGGAGCCTCAGCACTGTGCCCTTGATTCACTTCCCATGTCTCCTGGCTATGATGACAAGACATGACAGACAGAGAAAAGGAATAGTTTCCTTCAGCAGTAAATTCATCCAATACAATCCAATCCATAAAAGTCTGGTATTACAGCTTTACTAGAATTTTCTTTCTGTGAAAATTACTCTTGCATGTGTTTCTGCCTGGCGGCAGAGTTTCTGGAGGAAAGATGATGACTCACAGCAGAGTACAGTCTGTTAAAAGGTAAAGAATTTGGGTAAATACTCCCTGAAGCTGGGCAAAGAATTGAAAGTAGGTCTTCTCCATCTGCAGTGAACACCCTAGTTATAATTACATCACAGGAATGGGAAGCATGAATGATCTTTCAGTAACACTCTTTTTTAAAACCGATCTGAGCAAGATCATTGCCAAGATAAGCTCAAGTTAAATCTACTATACTAGATCCATAGGAGATTTCAGCAGAATATGTGTATCCCTGCTAGCACAGATATTAAAGTAACACCAAACCACTTAATTAATCTGCTAAAAAGATGGTACTTTTCTGTGTTTATGCACAGAAAGAGGACTCTAGAAGTCAGAGCAATTCTACAAGTGTAAATGTTGATACCCACAGATTTCCAAATAGATTTTCGCTCAGGAACCAAATTCCACCCAGGTGCAAAACTGTAGTCAGCAAAAACTTTCTATGGACAGGCTCTAAATTATTTGAACAACACACCCATGGAAGCCTTGTGAGAGAATGAGATAGGACCAAGTAATGAGTGACTATCCTTGAGACTGGATTCTTTTTCCTCCATGTAACAAGAAGGAGCATTTATCGGTGGCTCAAAAGCCCTTTGCAATCATCAAGCTGCTTACTTATTCAGCTGGAAGATGCGCCATACACCGTAGTGGATTCTCCACCGCAATTGTGTGTATTTGTCCAAGCAGAGTATGTTGGCTGATCAGAGAAGTAATTTGGATCTCAAAGTACCCTGTCTTTCTCATGCTAAAACATTTTAAAATGGCCGAAGGTAGTTTTTTGGGGTTTTTTTAATTAAATATTTTGCTAACAATTTGGCGAAGTTTGTTGCTGACAATTTGTTGGCAAAAAGTTTTTGAAAGTTTCTGAGCACAATAAAATCATAAAATCCAGTCATGCCCTTGAGATACTCCCCTGCTTAATGCGGTGGGAACACAGGAATTAGTAGAGGATCTCACTATTTCTGCAGCACATATGCTGTGGTTTCCACATAGGTCTTCCAAAGAAGATCTCAGAATCTTTCTGTCATTCTCTATCATTTGTAAAAAATAATTTTCAAAAGTCTGGAGTAATTTATCTCAGTAGACTAATCTCAGTATCTTTGTCATGGTAGAAGAAGAAAGGACAAGAGAAGTCTAGAGAGAAAATGCAAAAAAGTGTTCAAGGAAAATAGAATGAACCAAGGTGTTTATATTAGATCTGATCTTTTACTTACAATAATAGATACATTCCAGAGTTCAACAGCACACCTGGATCTAAATAGCCAAAAGCTATCTGGGTTGTTCTGCTCTGTGATTTTAATTCAGGTTCAATGCTTGTGAGAATTAATCTCATTAAGATGAGTGTAGCAGCTAATTGTATCAAAAAATTGCCAAATATTTTCAAAGTTAATAGTAAATCCTTGGTATGGATTATTTGGTAGAAGCACAGAGGAGGAATTGTCTGAGCATGCATACATGGATTCCTGATGAAGAAGGATATGATAGTACTTAATTATCAGTTGTATATTTTGGGTTGCCAGATTCATTTTTCTGTCCTGCTATAACTTAAATATCAGCCTGGTTTGAGCCTGGTTTTCCCCAGAGGAATCTTGACACTGCCAGGTTGCAGTGTCTTACCTCTTGTTATGAACATACCCCTGCAACTGGTGAAACTTGGCTAAATTCTTAAATTCATTCCCCCAGCAGTCTCTGAAGACTAGTCCACAATGTTTTGGACATTATAATGGACATTATCAATGTAAAGGAAAGTTGAATTGCATCAATTACATTGCATTTGTCTTGTGCACTTGCACAAGTCACTACATTCCTGAAAAATAAATATATTTAAGCCTTCTCTGAAAAGTTTGAACCGTTTTACTCACCAGCTTCATCATGTTCACAGCCAGCATCAAGCACTGTCTTCCTGTGTGGTTATGAACACGAGGACTGATTTTTCAATGCTGAGAAACAATAAATGCTACCATGTACTGAAAAACTCTTCCCTCAAATACACAGTCCCCCTGAATTTGTAATTTTAATATACTGCAAAGGAGAAAAATGAAAAATATGAATAAATGTGATGAGGCAATGATGACACAATAGGAACTGGGAGAGAAAAACATCTTTACAACCACTGCTTGGTGTCCATGGCAGAACAGGAATTGATGTGAAGACACAATGTGCTGTTGGGCTCAGCACAGAGGGAAGGCTCAGGGGGCTGACAGGAAGTTTCACATAGTGAAGGTCTGCTTGGGTTACTTCAGGTTAAGCTGTTGTGGTGAACTGTGGGATTCTCCACTGGTCAGGAATTCAGTACCTGTGGAAGGACCAGTCTATAAGCTGCAAAGCTGATTCCTGAGGGTAATGAAATGGAAAGAGCAAACTGACTGCTGAGGATGTTGTGTATGCTTGTTTGTACACAACCCTCCTTTCTATGCCTTCTCTGCAATGCCAGCTTAGCTGTGGGAAACTACTTTAGAATGAGACCAGGGATCACCAGCAGTATCGTTTCTAAAGGTACCCAGGAAATGTACTCTGTCCCCTGGAGATCCCACTGCTAATGTCTCTGGAGATTTTAATTATTTCAGGGTTTCAGTGAGACCAAAATGAAATACTTTGAAAAACTTCTTTTTGTGGGAAAAAAAAAATCTGAGATTTGGACTTGTTTCAATTTGGAGTGACTCCATATGTTAAGTTCTTGGAATTTCCTGTAGGAAATACCGTTTTTCAACCAGAGAGTAAGACGAGGCTCATTGGCAGCAGAGCATGAAGGAGCCTCTGTGTCACCATCTTTGTTTTAGTTATTCTTCAGACTAATTGAAGTTTGCCAGGACTGTAAGTTAGAAGACCCATTTATTTCATACAAACCACAGACTTCCAGGTGTTGTGGTTTTCAGTCATTACCAATCTTTCTATGTACAAAGGCAAGAGGTAATCTCTAGTATACTTCAATCTGTCTCTCATACAGGTCAACAAAATTCTCACAGATAAACCTGAAAAGACTGTATTTTCTGTGTTTCTTTATTCCTTAAAAGTGGTATAGCTGATTTTCAGTTTGGTCAAACCCTATAATTGATTCACAGGTAAATTGACATTATTCCAAGAATGCAAAGAAATCACAAAGGTCATCTAATAGATTCATGAGCAGTTTCTAAGGAAATGGGGAAATCTTTTTTTTAGGATTAACCTTACCCAGGCTGATGCTGGTGACATGTTGCATTCTTGAGGTCCTTTGGGATGAAGGCACTGAGCAACTGGAACAATTACATGCAGTGGAAATATGTGCTTTACACATAGATTGGCAGATACTGTACTCTCATGTCTGAATATATTTCTCCATACTGCTTCAGCTCATAACTTATTATGAACAAATTTTTTATTCTTTCTTGCTAGCATATGTCTGCTTTTATCTCATCCATTACTGGCACATGTATCCTTACAACATTATACCACAGCGGCCATTTTAGTGTAACAGATGGGCAAGAGGATTATTTGTCTTGATACTTCATTCAGAAGCCACGTTTTGTTTATATTTTGTATTGACATTAAAAAGCTTTTCAACCAATGGGGGTTTTCTTTTGAGTTAGTTTCATTTTATTTTTTTATTTTAGTGATACAAATAGGCATAGTCTTTTTTTTTCCACTTCAAGACAGAATGATAGCACTGCCTGGGGGTTACCCATAGCAGTAAGCTAACTTCTAACACAAATCAAGCACAAAGGCTGATGAAGAAGAGATGCAAAATTGCTAGTGTAACATTGGAAATAAAACTTAAACATGAGATTCAAAGGCTGCCTGCTTGATAATACAAAGGGAAAAAAGAAAACCCTATTATGAAAAATGCTATTGGAAATATTCAAAGCCAGGGAAAGCAAAAACAAACAAACAAAAAAGCAAACTTGTCACAAACTAAAATGGATTTTTCAGATTTATCAGATATATATTTTTTTAACTTTTATACTGGAGTCAAACAGGCAGACAAAGCAGGGAATAGTTTACTGCTTTGGGGAGGAATGTATAGTTTAGGGTATGGGGCGTCTGACTACATGTGGTGTATCTATATGTGATCTCTTTTCCTCCTTTGGAGCACTGAAAGTTTATGCTTCAGGTATGGATGACCTGATGATCAGGCAAATGCTCTTCATGGTGAGTAGAGCTATTGTCCCTCTTCATTGGAGGTAGGACCTTCTTTGCCCTTGCCTTGTTCAGGTTTTCCCACTTTTAGGAACCCCTGTACAGTAATAAAGCAAGATTACTGCACTTAACAAGGATCTGCAAAAAGAGGTTCATATTCCTGGAGTTTGCAGTCCTCAATGAACACATAAATCAAAGTAAAGTTTTGCTGCCCAAGTAATAGTATGGTTGGAATGTAGCACTGGGGGATTGATATCCCTTAGGTTAAACAACTGACACTAATTGAAAGGGTGAAGTCTGAATTGAGATGCACAAGTTTAAAGTCAATATGTTGCAGAAACCTCCAATTTGAGGGTTAGATCTGCCAAATTTTCCACTTTCCATCCTGGGACTGAAGTCAGAAATGTTATTAACTCTGATCTTGGGTGGTCACTTACAGCATTTTCAATGTAACTGAAACTTAAACCCCTGTTTGAGTTCATTCAGGTCATGAAAATATCAAGACTGACATTACTGAGAAGTACACTAAAAAATCATTGATAACTGAGATAGCTTTCATTAACAATGAAACAGTACATTCAGGTTCAGATGCCCATCAGAAGAATTTTAGTAGCATCTAGAAAACCTAAAAACATCTCTATGGACAATTTAACCCTATATCTATATCTATAGGTACATAAAGTGTTTCCCTATAAACTTATATGTAAACTAAGACTGGAAACATGCTAACCTGTACTTTACATTGCATCATTCCTTCCAAAAGAGGAGCAAAATATACTTGATTTTTTTCTCTGTTTTCTTATACAGAAAACTGAACTAGAGAGTAGAAAAAACAAAACACCTGCATTTATAAATTATACAGAGATTTTTCTTCATGGAAAGTTTCCAACATTCATCTCACAGAGCTCTATGATCTGGAATATATAGTGAATAAAGTTTGTTCACAAAATATGATAAAGCAGCTAAGTAGGCTGCAGTTTCATTTTCCTGGTGATACGATAACAGATAAAAACAACCCCTCTCAATATTTTTACATTTTTCCTCATTTCTTTTGTTTAATTTTAGGTCTGTAGTGAGCATCAAAACAAACATATGGGAACCTGAGTATTTGTACTAGCAAACTTTTGAATGTTGCTATTCCTCTGACATTCCAATTACTTCTAGAAAGTTTGGGTTATCTAAAAATGTTTCTGTTTGATTCATCTCCTCCCCCAACCTCTTCTGATTTTCTGGATTTCCTGGTTATTCAACTGAGCACAAATTGCTGTTCATACAGATGCACTGCCATGATTTCTGATTTGCAGGCTGTCACTCCCATTAATAACCTACTAGGCTGTCATGCTGTCATTCCTTGTTGCTGCAACGATTTGTTTCAAACATAGGGGCTGATTCATGAAGAATAAAAAAAGCAGTTGTCCTGTTTTACAGGAACCTCAAAATATTTATGCAGAAAATGTGTGAAAAGCACACACACCATTTTTATCCTGAAGTATGTGATTGCTAAATACTCAACTTGTTTTCCTGTAAGAAAAGAGAAAGAATATAGACTCCACTCAATTTTTTCTATATGAAAACAGAATGCCTTTAATAAAAATCTTCTCCTTGTAAAATATTTGAAGTTCACTTCCAGAGTTATGATATAATAAAACCCCAGGATGATGCAATGGCTTAAAAACTGATATCAAAGCTGATTTTAGGGATTTTTTTTTTTTCATTTCTTACCCTGTCTTTCCCAAAAGTATTAATGGCAGCTATATTAGCAACAAGAAACAAAAGTATAACAGTGGCCTCCAGTCTATTCTTTTTCTTTCCTCATTCAGAAATGCTTGGCCAAATTTCACTTTTGATGACACAGGTGCAGCTTCATTGCCTCTTACAGGCTTGTGCTTTTAGAAAAGACAAAACAACATGACCCACTGAACTCACTGTTCAATATCTCTCTATACTGTTAGACTGAGAATAGTCAGATAATTTTCGGGATGGGAAACTGCCACTGATGAATAAACCAGCACATGCATCCACACAAAGCAGAAGATGATCTGGGACTGAACCAAAACCTGCAGAGGTTTTGACCCGCTGGCAGGTGTCCAGGGACTCCCCTGTCCCTGTAGATTGGAGGCAGACAGTTCTTTGACAGGTGATGCTGGTGACTGTGGGGGAGCAGGGCAGGTCTCCTGCGCTGCGCCTTCTCCCCCGAGCGCTTCCCAGCACATCATGAGCATCACGCCGGGATGCCTGTCTCTGCGGCAGTGGGGCTGGCCAGCCACCCCTTCTTGAAACACCTTGTCCCAGCATTTGCCATTCAGCTCACATAACCACAGCGTTTCAAGGAGATGGAGCTGCCAGGAGCTGAGCTCCTGCACTTTTTCTACTGCCAAGGCCCGACAGTTGGCACATCTCCCAAAGAAACAGGCAGAAGAGGGTTTCTGAAGAAGGAAAAGAAATAGGAGAACAACACAGGATGCTGATGTAAATCAAAACTGGGAGAGAAGATGAATGTGGAGGCTGTTTGGATCTCAGCTGCAGTTTTGGCTCCTGGTTTCCCATTTTTCCCCTGTCATCCCTGAGTTGCTTCTCTGCACCCCAGACCTGCACTCTTTGAGCTGTGCAAAAGTTTCTACTCCCCTCCCACACCTCTCACTAGGCAGCCTGCTCCTAGTGCTGCCTACATGGCTGCTAATGAGTGAACTACTCTAAAATAACTATGTAAAATACTTAAATCATTAGGCTCACTTTATACATGGTAATTTAAACCAATATTTTAAAGAGGCAGTCTCCCAGTTACAGCATTATTATCTTCCATAAGGGTTACACATTAACCCACTTGAAAATCTGTCCCTGCCAAACAGTATCAGCAGCCAGTCCCAAACCTGTCAATGCCATAGTATTTTCTAAATTGATGCTTAATTAATGAAGTATGATAGCAACAGGTTCTCTCTCTCCTTTTTTAATTTGATCTCCATGGCATTATAGGAACTTAAAGCTTCCACTAGGCATATATTCCTACCGTTTCCTTGTCAGAGGAAATGTATATTCATTTCAGACTTGTGGAGGCAATTACAGTAGCCACCAGTTGCCTACAGCAGCTAATCAAAGTGATAACCTGCAAGTTCTCAACTCCCCATGAGACAGCCCACTTGCCTCCAGCTGATGAATGCCAAAAGAGCAGCATGGGCCTACCAGTAATGACACTGTCATCTAAGGCAAGTTTTTAACTATCCCATGGTTTTGTAAAGACTCTATTAATGTCTCATAAAAAAGAGGTCTAGATAAAACACTCCAATAAGAATTTTTTTCAAGGGAAATACCAGTGCTGATGTAAATGTCCATTCTAAAATACTAAACTGGTATTTGCCTACTTGTAACCTTTGCACTTCTCATGTTCTGAAAAGTGATGAAGCTTTCCCTGAGCATTTTCAAGTGTGTGACTAACCTCTGACTGATGTGCTGTCATGTCCTTGCACATGTCCAGCCACACAGTCAGGCACGTGCTTATCTTAAACAAACGCACAATTCCACCAGTTTCAAAAGGGGTTTAAATTTAAATGTATAGAAGCACCACAGGAAAGTGGGCTATAATGCTGCTGGAAAGTAGTATTCCAGATTTTTAATTTATGCATTAATTGGTGCTGCCTACAACTTCAATAAACAAAACAAATTTTAGAAGAAGAAAACAGCATTTATAAATAACTCACAATTAATTGCTAGCAGAAGGGATTCACCACATTGGTAGGAAACACGTAGATTCTTCTGCATGACCAGCCCCTTGTTTTTGCTAGAATTTTATTATTTACAACACAGGCATACTTGGCAACAGTATGACCCTCTCCGCAATCTGCCACTCTATGAGTGAGAAAAAACAGCATTAAAGATACACACTATATTTTTGCTTAATTCTATCAGCATATTTCAGAGAGTTCAATGTATAAAAATTTAAAGTAAAGAGAATTAAAATATTTGATGCCTGTTCTCTGACCTTTACTTGTTTCAAAGTGACAGGCTTTATAACCAAACAAAACCTCAATTTTGTGGTTCCATTAAGATTCTCTGAAAATAAAAAAAAAAATTTAAAAAAAGCCACGGAACCTTCTTCCCCCTGAAATATGAAAGCTCCTCAAATGAAGAAATTCTCCATGGCTGTGCTGTTACTTTACTTGAGTTCTTAAATATGGGATTTCTCTTTAAGGCTTCTGGCCAGGTTTTGACATTGAATTTTGGGATATTCTAATTAGCTGTGATCCCAAAGGAGGCATTCCTGGCTTCTTCCCTGCATAGTTGGAGTCCTGAAGGACTCCAGGCTGCAGGCTGCAAAGAGAGTGGGTTAGGTTTTTACATTTCCTACTCATGTCACTATCATCATCCAGGGAATGGACTTCTGCTCTACTATTTCCTATTCTCATTAAAAAGTTTGTGAGCTTTTAAAGGCTGCAGTTTCCAGTTTTCAGGACTGTCACCACCTGCAGTGGTCATTTCGTGCTTTGAAAGACACACATCATCATGCTATCATTATTACTTGCTTGCACTAGCACTCAAAGGGCCTGAACAAGGCCAGCCCAGAACTTGGAAATCTCCTCCATCATAAAGGAACAGGTGATGACCACATTGGGACCTCAGGCTGTGCACAGCTTGAAGATCACACCAACTCAGTCATGTAAGCAACACCAATCTTTTTCTCCATAACAAATGTGAGGACAAATAATTCGTCTTCATTTGAAAAATCAAGATAAAAAAATCTTCCAGCACTTTTCTCTCTGAACAGCACTAAGACAGCAGGTACTCATCCAGGGCCAGCCTCCACACTCAGCTCTGCTCCAGCCCCAGGGAGACAAAACCAGTGGCGAGGGGACAAGCAATAAGCTCAGGCTTGACATCCAGGTCATGAGCTCATCCTCCACAGAGAGGAGTCCACACAGGCTTTTTGGAATTCCACAAAGCTTTTGATACTGTCTCTCACAGTATTCTTCTGGACAAAATATCCAGCACATGGTTGGATAAGCACATCACATGAGGGTGAGCAATAGGCTCAAAGGTCAAGGGATTACAGTGAATGAGGTGACAGGATGGCCTGTCACAAGGGCTCCATCCTCAGCTCTTCAATATCTTCATTGTTGACTCGGATTCATGACTGAAGGAATACTAAGTAAGTTTACCAATGACACAAAATTGGGAGGAACTGTCAACTCCCTTGAGAACAAAGAGACATAGACAAATCAGAGGACTGGACAATCACCAACCATATGAAATTTAGCAAGGCCAAGTGCTGGATTCTGTGTCTGTGACAGGGAAGCCCTGGATGTGCGGACAGACTGAGGAATGAGAGGATGGAGACCAGCACTGTGGAAAAGGATCTGGAGGTTCTGGTTGATGGCAAGTGGAACATGACCCAACAGTGCCCTGGAGCCAGGAGGGCCAACCCTGTCCTGGGGGGCATCAGGCACAGCATCACAGCCAGGCAAGGGAGGGGATTGTCCTGTTCTGCTCTGAACTGGGGCAGCCTCACCTCGAGTGCTGGGGGCAGCTTTGGGTAACACTGTATAAAAAAAAGATATTAAACTATTAGAAAGCATCCAAAGGAAGGCAATGAGGATTTTGAAAGTTCCTGAGGGGAAGTCGAATGAAAAGCAACTGAGGTCTCCTAGTTTGTTCAGTCTGAAGAAGAGATGGAGGAGAGACCTTATTTGGACAATGCTTTCAGCTACATATTGTGGTTCTTGGGGTGTCCTGCACAGGAACAGGAGTTCATAAAGATTGACTTGATGATCCTGATGTGTCCCTTCCAACTCAGTATGATTCAATTCTATGATTCTATGAAGATTGCCTGGCACCAGGGCTGCTGTGCTCACTGAAGCACTTAAGAGGCTCTGTTTGAGTCATAAGCAGTATGTAACTGATACTGTAATGCTGGACATGTCACTCTTTGAAGAGATTACTAGGAATAATGAACAGAAGCCAGGTATGTTTGTTGAAATTAAATTACAAGCCCTTTAATTAATAGATAGCAGACATCCTTACAGAAACAAATATGTATTACACATGTATGCAGCTTTTCACCAGCGGTCCCTGGTACACCAGAGATTTCTGAAGGCCAGACACTTTTTGTTGTCCTACTCTCATGAGGTAGAACTTGGTTTGTGTGGTAATGATGGGCCTGACTATATAACAGTTCCTGTTTATCTTGTGAATCCCATTTCATGGGATGATATGACAAGGCTTTAGTTGTCTTTTCATTTCATTAGGAGTTGTGCCCAGCTGTCCTGAGGCTTATCTCAGTTCTTGTTTCCAAATTTCTCTCTCTTCATCCTCAGATTTTTTCCTATTTCTCCAGTTTCTACCAATTTTGAATACCATTTCTACACAGTGGGAAAAATCATACAGAAATGGGCACTTTTTACTCAGAAGTCTTGCTTTATTTTCATGCTACAGTCAGCAGGAAGGATTTTCTGATGCTTTTGAAAGCAAAAGCACATTTCTAAAACTTTTCATCCTCTCAGAACAATGTGCTGTAACTTGGAGGACAATCTGGCTAGTTTGGGAAGGGAATGTTAGAATTGCCCAGAAAGAGGGACATTTCTGTGAAGATCTTAACATTTTGGTTTTTGCATTTCAAACTTTAGCAGAACAAACATAAACAAAGACTAGAACTGCAAACTTCAAAATGCTTTGATTCACCTTTTAAGGTATTGGTTAGCTGAATTCTACCTGCAGGAACAAACTCACTTATAAACATTTTACATGAAATGCAAAAATGTTGTAGCTTCGAAGCTGTGAGACAAATCTAAAGACAATTTAGAAGCAAGAGAAGTAGATTTTGCCCTGTATAATCTCTCTTAGAAATAATGATGCCAAGGAATAGCTTTCCTTGGAGACAGAAATACCTTTTGCAAACTGCATTCATTTGATCTGAGACACTGAGAGACAATAACTAAAATAGTTCTCACATTTATAGTTCTACAGGCATTTTGCAGAAGCAAGTTTAGATTTTCTCACTTTAGAAAGTATGCAATAAAATAATGACCCTCTGTGTTTCAGATATCTATTGAAATGGGGTGTTGTTCTTAAGGTCTAATTTCATTTTCCTCCAATAGCACAGGGAGATGACACCCAACAGATTATACTGGCTGTCAGCCTTACACAACCATATCTGTAGACTTCAGACAATTGTCTGTAATCAATAGCTGTAGCATCATGGTGATAAAATTATAGTACTTACATATAATTACACTTACATTCAAATATAACCAGTTCCATTCAGAGCATATGTCAATGGAGTAAATCATAGTAAGTCTGTAATTCTCAAAAGAGAGGAGGGAAGGTCAGATCCATGTTTTCCAAGAAATTTAGTTCAGAAAGAACTTTCCCTTTTAGTTAACCTTCTAATGTTCTCTTAGATCATAAAAGAAACTTTTCTGGGTAAAGTCTTTGCAGAAGTAACCTTGCTAATCCTACACGTAGAACTCTTTATTTTTCTACTAAGTAAATTTCTTCCTATGATATGCATATGAATGAACATAACATAATTTATCACATGCTGATTCTGTTACTTAAAGTCAGAAATTAGTGGACACTCTTGAATTCACAATTGCTTGTAAATCCACCGAGATGAATTTTTCATGTAATATAAAAATAGGCCTTTATTATATCTTTCGTTTTGTGCTTTCTCCATTCAGTTTCAATGCCATCTCTGTGTTCCTTTTCTGTTCTTCTATTCTTTCATTTCCTGGTCCTCTATTCATTCTGTATTTCTCCTTATTTCTTTCTCCTTCTACTACTTTTGATTCTTAGCATTGATCTTGGAGATAGAATTCTGTGCTGATAAGGTGTTTGTATTTGTTTTAAAAGAATTCTACTCTATTACTTCCCTTCCCCCTTCCCTCATATAAAGACACTTTTGTACCTTGGTTGTGTTACAGACCCTAATTCCAGTAGCTACAGGACTTTTCCCTACATAATTAAATACTGAGTCCTAGTCACCCTGCTGTTCAGAAAGGGGGAAAAGGAGATCCTTAAAAATCCTAATATGCAGCACTCTGGACATGTTTCCCACAGGTCACCACTCATGTTTAAGTACATTAAAAACCAGATATATGCAAGAAACAACAGATAGGAAATGTAAGGTGTTGTGGAAGAACTGACAGGATCAGTTATTCCTCCTTTATGACTTACATGTGCAGGCTTCTGCTGGAAGAAGCACCTGGTCCTTCTTCCTGGAAGAAGCACCTTTCTTAAAAAGTGCAGTGTTTATGGTGAAAGTTTCAAATTTCTATGGTTTTCTTTACAAAGAGTAGTGTTTAATCCTATCATCATATGCAGAAATACATAACTTTTCCTAGCCAGCTGTACCTGCAGCTGAGAAGATTAAAGCTGTGAACATTGACAGCTAAGCTGTTTTGGGTATACCTATGAAGAATACAAGTCTGTTGCTCCTAGTGGCAAAGCTGAATCAATTTTGAACCAGGTGCCTTAGTCCTGCCAGCAGCACAAAGGCTTTTCTGCTTCTCCTATGACCTTTGCAACCCATACAGGACTTGGCACTGCAAATGGGGCACATGGGCAGGACACAGGACAGAGAGGCTGCAGGCAGACTGCATCCCTGGGTACCTCCTGTGGATCCCATGGGCTTGGAGACAGGATGTTCTTGTCCTGGACAGCACAAGAACAGAAGACAAGGAGAGACCGCTCACCTGTGACCTGCTTTGTCCTGATCATCACTGAGAAAACCAACCATGACCTGACCCAGGAGTGAGGGTCGCTGCCATTATTCCTATGTCAAATTTCACGTGGTTTACAACAAATCTGCAGTATTTCCCAAAGCTGCAGCACTGAGCTACTAAGTGAGTTTAGGCACTTAAAGCCTACAGAATTAATATTTTGGACACAGATTTCCTTTTGGAAAGATAGGTCATGTCCTAAAAGCCAAGGATATTCAGAAGATGGTCAATGCCTCTTAGAATATGGCCTATAGCTCCTCAGATTCTAGCAAAAGAAATAATGTGCAGCCAGACAAAAAACTAGAGCTGTCAGAACCTGAAAAATCTGATTTATGAGAGATTTTTAATTTTCTTTTTTCTTTACTTTCTTCTTCACTAACTAGAGGTAAAACCAAGGCAATCACACCATAATTATAGCTTTGATCAGTTCTCTGCTGAAGACAAAAATGGTGCTATATAGGTCACTTTCTGATATCTAAGAGTGTCAAAACAGATTTATATGACAATAACATCAATCTGAAATCATCCATGGCATGCACACACAAAAACTGCAACTATTTCAGGTATTGTCACTAATCACTTATTCTGTATTTCCTTATAAACTGTTCATAAATTATGTTTATTGTCTCATAATTAGTAGTACTAACAGTGTATAATATCAATAAGGTCATTAAATATGTAAACAATAAATGATAGCAATATTAATGCCACTAAGTAGCAGTGCTTGACAGCATCATGCATATTCAGTCAGCCTACGATAATATTTCTCTGCACTTTGACAGCCAGACATGGAATAATGCCAGTCACTGGTTTAATGAACATCAAGATGAGTGCAGAAGTTGAAAAGTTAGCAGTTAGTTAGCAGTTGGTTAAAAGAAAAAAAAAGAAAAAGCTAATGAATTAAGTGTGCCCTGATTATTTCATAATTAATTTGTGGACTTTCTGGGTCCTTTTTTTTTACCATATCAGTTCTACATGCTCATTCCCTTTTCCTGGACAAGCAGGGATATTAAGCTTCCTTGCTGTATCACCCAAACTGGTAGACTTAGCTAGTCTGCTGTGAGAGCTGGAATGATAGATTTGACCTCTAGATCACATAAAGATAAATCAAAGACAAAAAATTGAAAAGTAAGTAGATCAAATTCTTTAATACCTTTTTTTCCCCACAATGCTCCTTTGGAGAGGGTCAGATGGGGTTTTTTGTTTTTCTGATGGGAGTTCTACACTCTGCACAGATTTGCTATCTGCTGCATTTGGCTGGCACTACTGGAGAGGCTAGGTAAGGACTGAAGGCAAACAAATTATTTGCAAACCAATGGAAACCTTGTTGAAGTTTTGCATTAGGTGTTATATTGACTTTACCTCTTCAGGTACAGAGGGCATATAAAGATGCCTTTATACTTATAGATTGATATGAAGTGTTTCATTTTCCTTGTCTCTCCATCTTAGAAGACTAGAGATCCGTTCTAGAATGAAAATGGAAACCATTTGTCAAAGACAGGCTAATATCACCTTTTTGCTACAACTAGGATGGCAAAATGAGAGGGACTATGCACTCCTTAACATTTGGGATGTGATTCTGAAATATACTGGCTTTTTTAAAGCTGTCTTGACTTCTCCATTTATTCCAGAACTAATGAGCAAACCCATGGGATTTTCTTTTTCCAGGCTTTTCTTTCTGTGTGTCCCAAATTAATGATCATTGTCCATGCAGCCCTCATTGCTTGCAATACTGGGAGTCCTGCCCTGTTATAGATCAGCTCCTCCATAAAAATTAGCCTCACATAGATTGCTCTAAACATCACCACCATGGCAGGTGCTAAGAGGGTTTTTGGTCACTTCACAATTAAAACTTCCAAGAATTTGAGTAGCTTGGTAGCTTTTAGGTCAAATCCAGCAACATTTAATGCAAAAACAAAAATAAACACACTTTAGCTGTTTTGCACCCAGGCTACTTGTTACACTTGGGTGGACACAGCTGAACTCCATTCAACAGCATTAACTGCATCCCAAAAAATCTTTGATGTCATTCTAGTCTGTTTAACAAGAAAGGCGTGTATACCCATTCTTGTCCATGATGACAGTAACAATGCCATATCTGATGGGTTCAGCTAAGATTGTCTTCAGCTGTGTTTCTATCCTGGGAAAAACAGAGTATGCCCCTTGGTCCTACAATGGATAAATGTCCATACAGCATAAAAACTGCTGCTCCAGGCCTGTCCCCCCTCACTGCCAGAAGAGGCTTACTGCTGTCATGCCCAGAGCATGTAATTTGAAGCCATTATGATGAGATGACTGATGATCCCAGTGGACAACAAACTAACCATGAGCCAGCAATGCACCCCTGTAGCAAAGAAGGCCAATAGCATCCTGGGATGCAGTACAAGGAGTGCTGCCAGCAGGTCAAAAATGGTGAATCTTCCCCTCTGCTCAGCACTGGAGAGACACACTGGAATTCTTAGTTTAGTTCTAGGATTCCTAGATCAAGTGAGACATGGATACCCAATAGAAAGGAGTGAAAAAGAGGTAGCCAGACTGTTACTGGTGGCGCCCAGTGACAAGACAAAAGGAAATGGGCATAAATTTAGATATTGGGAATTCAATGTGAATACGAGAAAACACTTTTGTACTGTGAGGACGGTAAAACTTTGGCAGAGTTTAACTGAACAGGTAGTGGAGTATCCATTCTTGAAGTTATCCAAAGCCTTACTGGACTTGGTCCTGGGCAACTCGTGCTTGAGGTCCATGCTTGAATGAAGGGGTCGGGCTAGATAACATCAGAGGTCTCTTCCCACCCAACAATTCTATGAAGACCCTCAGGCTGAAGAAAAAATTAAATTTTTACCTATGTCTGGTCCGAGTATGCCACCTACTAGGCACAGTACATTAAGTAAAATGCAGTATGGCTGAAAAAGCATATTTCACAGAATTTCACAGAATAAGTTGGCTTGGAAGAGACCCACAAGGATCATCCAACACCTGGCTCTGGACAGGACAGCCCTAAGAGTCACACCACATAGAGTACACCTGAGTGTGTTGTGCAAATGCTTTTTGAACTCTGGCGGGTTGGTGCTGTGACCCAGACACCCTCTGGGTGAAGAATTATTTTCTAATATCCAAATTGAACCCCCCAAAACAACTTCAGGCCATTCCCTTGTGCCCTGTCACTGGCCACCACAGAGAAGAGATCAGTGCCAGCCCTTCCTCTTCCCCTCATGAGGAAGCTGAAACTGCAAGGAGGTCTCCCTTCAGTCCTCCTCTCGTCCTCTTGTTCTCCAGACTAAAGAGACCAAGTGACCTCAGGTGCCCCTCATTCAACTTCCCTCGAGGCCCTTCACCATCTTTGTTGCCCTCCATTGGACACTCTTTAATAGTTTAATATTTTATATTGTGGCACCCAAAGTTGTCCCCAGCACTGGAGGTGAGGCTGCCCCAGCTCAGAGCAGAGCAGGACAATCCCCTCCCTTGCCCGGCTGTGGTCCTGTGCCTGATGCCCCCCAGGACAAGGTTGGCTCTCCTGGCTGCCAGGGCACTGCTGGGTCATGTTCTACTTGCCATTGACCAGGACCCCCAGGTCTCTTTCCATGGCAGTGCTTTCCAGTACCTTGGTCCCCAGTCTGTCCTACATCCAGGATTGACCTATCCTAGGGGTAGAATGTGGCCCTTTCCCTTGTTGAACTTAATTATTGAACTTGTTATTGGTATATACATATAGGCTGAAGAGGAAATACTTCCCAGCACTCCATGCCTTATTGTATTCTTTGCACTTCTTAATTTTCTTCCTAAGTTGTTTATCTTTCCTGTACACCATGGCTACTGTCGTGGATCCCATTCTGAGGTCTTAGTCCTCTCTACTTATAGTAGGAGGAAATCTGCATGTCCATCGCAATGCTATGGATCCTCTAGGTAGCTGGACCTCTGAATTACAGAATTTCATTCTGGAAATAGTTCAGTTTGCTATAAAATACCCCTATGCATCTGGTAGTTTTGCTGCTTCAAAACATTAGAACATAGCAGTAAATCCTGATAATGCAAAATCCAGCTACTTCTTGGAGGACAAGCTAAGGTTTTCACACCAGATACTTCATATTTATTCATCAACATTCATCTGCTCTTGCAGCCAGAACTGACCGATGCACCAGAAATACTTTACATGATAATGAGCAGCACTACCAAGTGGCAGGCATACCTGAGTTAGCCAAGCTTATGGATTAGGCTTCAAATATTTGGGCTTGATTTTTCTGCTGATAGAAGACATCTTGAAATCAATTTTTCAATAAAGAATACTATTACAAGATCATTGCTCCAAAGAATTACTAGATATACTCCAACTGAAATTGGGAACATGAGTCTCTTCTCAATGAGGTATATCAAAGTGCAGGTGAGAACAATTCTCAGATTCAATCCAAATAATACCAAATCCTTTCTGATGACTTGACTCTTGAATGATTTAAAATTAACTCATCCTTTATTTCTTCCTTAAGACTGGCTGTTCATACATTTCCTTAAGAGTGCTTTCTAGCTACAGGCTGTTTAACAAACACTGTTTATCACTCCATCTCAGGACCTCTTTGTTCCTTTTGAGGATGCTTGTGTTATAACAGGTGAGGTCCAAGATCCACTCCATCCATTCTTTATTCCTGAGCTATAAACTTTGGTGGAGTGTAGGGACAGTTTTAGATCTCTTGGCAAGGTGATTTCCTTTCTTTTAGATTAAATTTTTCAAGCACATTCTCTTTGTTTTCTTGTTCCAGCATAATTTTCTGTGTGGAACACTTGAAACAATAATTATTTTTTTCCTTTCACTTACTTTGCTATTTCATCATTTTGTCCTTTACTCTTTTTATAGTCTTTGCAGGCACTTTCATCTCTTTGGGGTCTCTCTGCTTATCAGACTCTCACTTTCAATGCAGAGCCCTCCTCCATTCTCTCACTAGAAATATGATGCTAGATGTTTAACATACGGATCTTTGAAAGTGCTGGGCACCCTCTAACAGACAGTGATAGATCTTCCCTGGTTTCTGCTGGAGTTGAATTTCCTTGGCACCTTCTATCGTGCCTGTATACTTAGGGCTCTTCCATTTTGGAGCTCAGCCTTCACTACCTTTCAACACTTCTCCTGTTTCTGAGGAGTGTCTTTCATGCAGTTCCCGTTGCTCTCTTTCAGTCTGCTTAAAATGCTATCTTTAGCTGTCTTCAATTTTAGAAGACTCCAATTTTATTTGGACAACTAAATCAGACTTTAGCAGTAAAGCCATACACGAGCACACATTCATGCATTTGATATTCCAGGCTGCAACTGAAATGCATCTCAGTTTCTCAGTGTGATGATTGCTTCTACCTAACTAGGGTTAAAACAGTCCTGTGAATAGGAAGCCTGCCTTATAGTGCACCAAAATCCTAATAATGCTGATTAAAATAACCCAGCTACATTGCTTGCTTTTTCATCCCTTATTCCTGGCTTGAAAGCCCAGATGTTCTGATCTTGAATTCCATGCTCATTTCTAGAATAGTATCAGTATGAGAGAAGGGCCATGGAAATAATTTTCCTTACAGCTAATGAATAGAGGGCATAATTAAGGCCTGTAGGCCAAATCCTCAACCAAAGTAATTCACAATGATCTACTTCACCTGCAGATCTGGCTCACAACACAGAATTGCTGTTGTTTGCATCCTAAATCACTCCCAACCAAGACAGAAAAGCTGTATTCTGTGCTTACTTCCTCATGTGTACTTCTTTGAATTTTTCTTGATTCGAACACATATCCCTTGGGAAATGGAGGTGACCATTTCCTGAAAGAAAGCAAACATTAATTTTATTAGAGGGTCTGCTTGATTCCTCAAAGCAGGTCAAAGCTGGGATGATTCTGGGCATCTGACTGATGTTCAGATGCTTGCGCTCCCTGATGAATCCATAGCTAACTCTATGCGATAGAAATATCTCACATTATTCTTGTGTTTGCCAGCTTGCAGTGTCATTCCAGATGGCAAACACAAAAATAGCATGAAAAAATTCTTTCTAAAATTCAGGCTCTAAAAGGATTTTGTTAATCCTACATCAGATTTTCCAAGATGTTCAAAATGTCCATTCCTTATTGACAATAAAACATCCCAACAGGAGTATCTTGTAAAACCATTGTTACAGTAAATTTCAGGCCATTACTAATTTCATTACTGGCTACTTACTGAAAGTATATTTATTTCTTCATCACTCCTCTTGAAAATCTACCACTGCTTCATTTTATTCTTTGCTTGATGCTACTTTCATTAGAGTAGGAGTATCTTCAGAGCAATAGAATCATAAAGGTCTCAGTTGTTAGCATGAAAGTGGGACTGCTTAAATTTGATTACTGTGTTTAATGAAGTGTCACATTTATTTACAAGATGACATGATGAATCACATTACAGTTATTATAAATCAGCTTATAAGAATGGACAAATTGTTCAATAAAGCAATGGATTTACAAATTTGAGATGAACACATTCAGGTTTCTTGTCATATTTCCCTTTAAAAAAAAAATGGCAGTGTACTATTTACTTTATCCCAGGAGCTAAATTGGCAATTTGTTTGAAAAAGAGAGAGAGAAGAGAGGATTCACAGTACATTTTGCATTATACTTTCTGTCTCACTGACCAAAAATGTCAGATCATTCACATGGACAAATCCAGTTCATCTCAACTTGTTTGTTAACCTTAGAGCCATACATATGTGCTGTTTTCTTCCTCTTCCAATGCAGTTTTGTCCTATCCCTTGCCAAAGACACTTCCCACATCCATACCAGATACAGTATCTCCTGAAAAAATTGCTTGGCCTGTCTCCTTCATTTGCCTGTATGGTGAGCCTTTTATTGCAGTTCAGATTACCCCCAAATCCCATGATTAACACAAAATTTTATCTTCTTGCCTTTTGACACTTTCAGCACCTTGCCTTGTTTAACAACAGAGATGTGAGTGGCCCAAAGCCTGAAGAAAATAAAAAATCAAAAATCAAAAAGCATCTATGCAGCAACTCCTCTTTGGCCTTGGAGTCTTCGTTACAAAGGTCTTAGCTCCCTTCCACGTGAAGGAAATTGGCTCATTTGTGTGTTCTACTCTCACCCTCTCTCTCTCTCTGCCTGACTTGCAAAGAAATTTGTTTGAAACATTTTTTTTTTCAGCACATTTCTGTTTATTTGTGTTTGCCCTGCAGAAATGCTAATGCAGGATCATTGCATTAAACAGGCCTGATAACGTCTGAGTGCACTCACATATGTGTAGGCTGAAAAGCAGCCACATCCTGGGAAGGAGGGGGGCTCAGGAAGACGTGTGGGTGTTTTTTGGGGTGTGTGTGCACGGTGAGAGGGGGGAGGCTTCCGAGTGGGTGAGCTCAGGTTTTTGTGCCACATCTGCATTTTGCTCTGCTTGAGTGACAGGTGTACATGGATGCCACATCGGCTGCCAATATGCTATGAGACCATGGTAACAATCGCTCATCTCTGGGGAGCTATGCTGCCTCGTTCCTCGCTATCAGACATGAAAGAAATAATTTCAGGTGCCAGAAAAGGAACTGTGATAAAAGAAAACATTTCGGCTTTCATGGCACTGGAGTTTGCCCCGAGGCAACAGCTTTGATAAAAAAAAAGTGTCTCTTTCTTTACATTCACAATTAATCCATGATTATCTACAAGCAATCCTTTGGCCTATAGGATACTGTCAGAAAAAGTTGTTTTTCTTTTTTTTAATTCCTTGTACATTTCACCTCTGTTTTTGCCTGCTACACACTCCTATTGTATCATGCAAATCTTCAAACCCTGCTGAAGCTAGAGACAGCTTGCCACCCCCACTCTGGGAACTTATGTGGATATCAGACATATCTGTGTAGAATAGCTATTGTTAGCTGAAGTATTAGCATATAATGTTTCTTCAGTTGTACATTTCAGAAAGATATGAAAGAGGGCTATTATAACACAAGGGAAGTTGAACCAAGCCCTCTTTTCTCCAGTGCTGTGTGTCATCAGCCAAAATAAAGTTTGGATATATTTTTAAGAGCAAAACAATGAGCTTCATTCAGAAAGCAGTATTATCCCTGTCTACATGAGTTCACTTTCACTTGACATTGGTTGGATTCTAGCATTTATCGTGTCCATCTGATATCCACAAGACCATGCTTCGCTCTGGAGTCCAGGTCCTAGGGGCCAAGGGACATGAGAGGTCACAGTGTAAAGCAAATAGCACCAGGGTTTTGACCCACACAGCCTCACTCTTCCTTTGGGCCTTCATGAGTGCTGGGGACAAACAACCGCCTCCACAAAATTATCATTGCCCAACCCAGTAGTGGAGACAAAGGGAGACTGAAAGATCTTTGTGAAAAATAGCCAGGAATTGTTTTAGGGACAATGCTTAACCTGACATAATCATCACTAATAATGAGAGTTGAGATTTCTCTTCTCATTCATCTCAGTCATGGTTGACTTTTTGAACCCCTTCCAGCCTTCAGATTTGATGCCAGTGACTCTTAGATTGTAATAAAGTGTAACTCCTTCGTGTTACTTAGAGTCTTTCTAAGGGGCACAATGACATAGCTTTCATACCGCAGATCAACTTTGGCAAAAACTGTCCACCTACAGGGTCTAGTAATTAAGCAGTTTGAACAAGGAAATGGAACAAAAAGCCAGAGAAATTACTGAACTCATCAGCACCATGGATGTAGAAACTCTGTGTTTCTCCTTCCCATTTTTCCCATTCAGATGTATCTGTCCATACGGATGGATGTCTCTTTTTGTTTATCACTTTCTCTCTTCCTTTCTGTCCTTTCTTCCCTGAATCAACATGCATCATTGTCCACCCCATGAGCAGTTTCACCATGCTGTCTTCTGACTAACCCAACCAGCAATATTTTCAGCGATGGGCTGATTAGTGGAAAGAAAGAAAAACAGTGTGAAGGATAATAATAAACAGACTGGGGAGATGAAGAATTATCAAGCAGCAAAACCCTAACACAGTATTGCTAAGTTATGTACTCATTGCTCTCTTGCTCTAACAAGCTGCTGCATAGAGCTAGGTAGATTTTCTTCTCAAACAAAGCTAAGGGCAAAAAAACAAAGCAAGTCTTCTGTGTGTATGTTGGTACGTGTTTCGGGGGAAAAAAATCAGGACACTGTGAGCAAACTGGCTCTGCAATGGATCGACAAGGGTTTATTATTCTGAGCAGCACTCAATCAAATGTGGCCCCTATGAACAGAGAGTAATGTTGGCGAATCATCCTGGGGGCTTTTTTTCTGTGTGTGAGTGGTATCCATCTGTCAGCTGTCAGTGCCAGTGAGAGATATACAGAGCTGTCACTTCTTGTCAGCCAGCATTTGTGAGGCCTTTTGCAGCTGCTACACAACACATACTGTCCTTATTGAAGGCCAACAAGGAGTCTTGGAGAAGATTCTACTGGGCAGGGTGAAAAGGGGAAGAGAGATGTCAGGACCACTCTAGGAGAACAGTCTTAACCCATCAAAGATTTTTAACTTCCCTCTCAAAATCTTATTTTTTTCTGAATATTAATGATAATAAAAGGCAGATGGAGAGCTGAGGTAGCAGCACAGCTATATGCTCTGCATTCTGAGATTCAAGGCAAGTCTTGCACTTCCTTTGGTACTTCTGGAACCTGTAATAATAAACATGGCGGGATGTGGGTGGTGATGCGTTCATTCCAAAGAGTCCAGTGGTATATCCTGAATGAAATGAGGGCAAAAACAGTCATTTTTTAAGGAAAAACAAATAACCCCACCTATCACTTCCAAATACACACACACACATACACACACACAAAAGATAGATGTCTGTGTGTGAAAAACTTAGATGCGTTTCCACACCTTTCAGAAGTGTTGGAACTGTGCTGAGCTTGTGCTGAATTTAAGGCTAAACCAAAATTCAGGTTCCAAGGCACTGAAATCTTGCCAACTGTTTTCTGAAAATGTTGGCTCAAAATGTTGAAAAATCCCATGAGATCAGCTGTTCTTATGAGTTTTCCTCTACCATGGGTTGTATGAGAACCAGCTCCAGCAAATAAGAGGCCTTTTGGGTTTGTGATCTGCTGCAGATTTATTGATAAGGGAAAAAGTTTTGCATCCAACCTGTTTGTTCTCACATATTATTAATCACAGATGGAATTGAAATACTGTTTTTAAGTAAAGGATCCTGATTTTAGAACAGTATTATAAGTGTGTAGCTATGCCAAATTGATTTGCGTCATTAAAAAAGGATAATTGACTAAATCTATAGAGAACCTTTAGGTTTTGTTTATATGTTTACAGCTGTCTTTGCAACAATGCTAAACTAACATGGCAAAAGTGCAAGGCAGCAGGGTTAGGAGGAACGAGTGCATGTGGAGCTGAGAAGTGCTAAATTCTACGCTGCTTTTCCATCCAAGTCGCCTCAAGCTAGCCATGTCAATTCTCTACCTGTTTCCCATTTGGTGATAACATTTCATTACCACTCTCACAAGAGCATCAAAGTGATGGATCTTTCAACCAACCCTTGAACTTCTAGAGATTTCTACAGGTACAAAGCGCTCCTGAGTATATCATGAAACGAAGTTGTGTGATTCTGGTTGTGGATTCATAATGCAAAACTAGAAACTTAGCCCTAGTTGTGCACCAAGGATTTTGAAAGGGGAGAAGATCAAGTGATATTTACAATTCTGAGAGTTCAGTGCAGCTTTGGACATGAGCAAGTCATTACTTAAACATAAGATCTCATATCAGGTAATCTTCTTTTAGAAGTAATTGTGCTCTTATGATGAGACTTTGTTGAGAAATATAGAAATACAGGATTAAAAAATGCAATCAAGAATATTGTAGCAATGAAGTCTTGTTCAATGGCTAGGGTTTGTACATACTATATAAAATGAATAATATAATAACAATTCTATAATATAATAATTAGACAGTAATATTATATAAAAATACAAATAATTAATTTAAATTATTGTACGTGTTTCTGTTATATTACATGTAAATGAAATTCCAAATCCTGTAAAACACTAAAATATACTCGGACTGGATAATTTTATTTGTTTTTTTTACTAGGATGACTGGTTTTCTCAGGCAGATTACTATTGTTAAGCCCAAGCAGCAAGTACTTCACTGATTCATTTTGTGCCTGTAGAATTACTTTTTATTTAAAAGATGCAAAAAAGATTTATAATTTAGCTTAGGGTTGCTTGAAAGACTGCTTTGTTTGGTTACCAGTTTCAAACACATATGGTATAACTCATATTGCTGCAAGTAAAACAAGGCTGACTGTTGAATGAGCATAACACTGTAATAGCAGAATGTCTGCATTTAGCCCTTTTAACTCAGACCTGCTTGCAAGCCAAAATCAAATGGGAAACAATTAGTGCCTGTCAGAAAATGATTTCCTCCTTCCCCCTGAGAAAATACAAAAAAATGCAAAAGAAAAAAAGAAATTTTCAGATGAAAACTATTAATTTTATTGTGGAGATGCTTTTCCAATGTCTCATGGGAACTGTAGTTTGTATGCCTCATGACCCAATTCCTTTTCAACAACTTAAATCCTTAATAGTCAGTCTCTTGCCCTAAGTCATCCTTACACCCTTCCATGCACAGTTTAGCCATAACATGGAGGATTCCACAGTTTCTATATTAGAAGATACAGAAAACTCCATAAGAGGAATGCCATGCATCCATGACAGGGAAGCTTGTGACTCTGAACAACAACTTATGTGAAGCCTTGGGTGAAAGTTCAAAAGTCCCACCAATTTTGTGATTTTGATAAGAAATCACAGATATTATTGTCCTCTCTGAATCAAAATCTAAATCTTATCATGCTGCAGGCTATCAAAGCTTAAGACACTCCCCAATTTCTTTTCCTGTTTAGAATAAGAGTAGCAAATATTCTGAGCAGTCCATCAAGACAAACCCCTTAAATAAATCTGTTGGGCGAATGACACAGAAATCATACTGCCAAAACATTGTATAGCTAAAATGCTTCAGCATTTCTTGTGAAAGCTAGAGGTATGTGAAAGAATTTTAGGGCCATAGAAGGGAGCACTTTCTCATGAGTCCCTGGAAGTATGCTGTATTATGGCCTTTGTCAAGTAAAGCACAATTTGTTGGATTACTATAGAATACTTTAAAATTCTTTCCTGGGGGAGAACAAGAGAAGGACACTGCTTTAGATAGGAGTAGTGAGGGCAACATAATAAGTATTATTGTGATTAGAAATAACAGTGGATCTCTATAAACTCATGTTATTCTTGGTTTTAGAAAATGGCAAGCCTGGAGTAAATTTGGATTGAGACAGAGAAACTTGTTTACAGCAATATGCTACCTAGCATCTATTCAGAAAATTCTGATGAGCACAAAGATACTTTTTTTCCTGTGTTGCAATCAAAACAGTGTGGTGATCTCAGTAAAATGTGTCTACTATCTTTTTTTCTTTTAGTGACAGATTTACATATTCCAAACCTCTCCAAACAAGACTAGGAGGACCTTGTACCCTTTTCTGCCCTCAAATGTTATCAATTTGTATGACTCTTCTCCCCCCATACTTTGTGTAGTTTTAAAATTTACTGTTGGGCATTTCCCCAGTCTGCCTATACCAGCTATATTTTAAAATGGATTTTATTTCCTTCCCAGGATCTCCCTGCTTCTTAGGGCTATATGCTGTCTTTGCTGATCCTAACTCTGCTTTCCCTATCACATCTCCTGAGCCTTCTCCCCTGGCTTCTCAGTAGGTGGGCCAGCAGAAAACATGGAACAAACAAACCCAGTTGTGTAGGGTAGCAGCCAGACATGGTGTAGGACAACACAATCCCAAACAAGAGAGAGACATTTCACAGCAGTGTCCATGGCTCTACATTTAGACCCCAGAAACTCAGCTATAAGGGCACCAAGCTACCTGGGCCCACAAGCCTTTAGCAGATGGGATTTGTTGACTCTGCTGTTCAGTGTCCCTGATGGTTCAAGCATAAGGACAGAGGGAGATTAAGTCTGGAGATTGGCTATGCTCTTGCTCATCTCCTCCATTTTTGACTGGCAGGGCTGTTCAGGATCGGTAGAATCAGGCACTCAGAGCTCAGAACAGCCAGGAGAGCTTCCCTGGCCTTGACACCCAGAATTTCAGAAGATGGGCAGAAATACAGATCCCTCGGAGTTTCTGACTAAGAAACCTCCAGAAAACCTCAGTGAAAACAGAATCAGGCAGCTTGCAACAAACCAGAGTGATATAACAATTTCCAGGTGTATTGAAGAAAAAATGTAAGTCACTGAGAATAGACAATTCCTAATGTTACTGGGATTACCCAGTAACATTAGGAATTAACAGATCCCAAACTAACTGTGAGGTCCCAACAAAAGGAATAAACTCAACTGATTGATCAGTAAATAAAGATAATGAACATTACTTTTCTGTCACCCACAGCAGCAGTTTAAGTTTCCAGTTTCATCCAGGTAACATAAGTGGAGGAACACCCATGGGAGCTCAGTGAGGAACAGGATTTGTGAAATTGTGAGGACTCCAGTGGTTAATTACAGGGAACAGACACAGGGACAACATAAAATCTGATTGACAGTGCCAGCAGCTAAGAGGACCACTGCTTCTGGCAGCATTTCTCTGTCTAGTGTACTGATGACTCACAGATTTCCTCATCACCTGTTGACAAACCTGGAAAAAACAGAGGGAAGATGTACATTGTGGCTTTCAGATGCCTTTAGCAGAGAAAAGAAGAACAAACGATCAGAATTCAGATGACGTATGTCAAGCTACACAAGTACACACACTTTAGAGGGATTGACCGCAAGGCCTGGGAAAAAGGACAGAGTCTACAAACCATAAAGGAGCATGTCTGCTTCAGACATTCCAAAACAGGAACAAGCAGGACCATTGGATTGCATAGTGCCACCTATTATTCAGCATTGCTTAACTCCTTGCTTTGTGGGAGAGTTTCCAGTTACTCAAAACACTAATAAACTTTATTCACAGTGGCTGACATTTTCCATGCCTCAGGCTAAGTGCTTGTGGAATAGTGCAGCCAAAATGTGGCTCAACTATTCCTAAGTATTCGACAGTCATGCTTATAGCTTGAGAATTACCCAGCTTCATCCTTTGCCTTGTGGCCAAAACAGTTGATGAGGCTCAGACACATGTGTTTGTCCATCAGCTTGAGACTTGGGTATGCATTAGTGCCATCTAGAATGTGATATTGATACAACACTTGATATTACGTGGTAGTTTAAAGGGTTTCTTTGGCTTGAGACCCACAAATTTATTAATATTCCATGAAGGCCACACCAAGTTAGTCACAGGCCAACACCTCATCAACTATTTTGTTGATGCAATGCTAGAGAGAAAAGCCTAAAAAAGATTAAGTTTTTTTTTTATACATTGCCATATTTATAGTCTCATATTTCTTTGTTTTTAAAACCAAATTGAATCACTGGCTATGTTCAGACAGTTGTGAAAGGGGGAAAATACGAGCCTAAGTTTGAAAATCCCTTCTAAATCATTGAAGATAGCTTTTCTATCCAGTAAAAATGTTTTGTGAAGTGAAGATCTGTAACTGAAAGGTTAAATTTGTTTTAAGTGTGCTGCAGTTATCAAGAAGCAACTATTAAAACACAGGAAATTCTGACTTAAGGTTAAACTTAAAAGGAACTCAAGACAGATGTTAGGCCATGACTTCAAGGAATAAGTGTTAGTAAGATTTATTGGGCCAAATTCATCTGAATCAAACCTAGTGTAAGCCAACAGAGTTTTTAAAGTTAGTGATAAGAAACCACTGCTATGCTAGATAGATAAGAGACACTGACTTTTGTTTTTCTCAGGTTGTTCAAATAAACTGACTTAAGGTGGCTTGGATATCTTAATCAGCAGCTTTTATCACTGTACAAATTTATATTTCTTTTTGTCCTTTATTTTTCTACCCATTTAAAAAGATGGCTTTGTCTTTCTTGATCTTAGGCTGGGCGCAGTTTCATTTTATTGATTTTATGTATTCTTTCTTGACCTACTTTTCCTGATTTTCTTCCTACCATTTTGAAGTGTCATTTACTATTATCCTTCCCTGCTGAGCATATGATAATATAGGAAAAAAGGAGAACTATTCAGGGATCAACCAATCATTCTGTAGAAACATTAATTTTCACATCCTTCCCATTCTGGAGACCCCTGTGGTTGTTCAAGTCCAGAATGATGTCCCATGGAAGTCATCCACATTTTTTGAGGTTCAGATTCATAGTCTGGGGTGCTTTCCTATTAGTGAATAGGAAACATTAAATAGGTGAATGCAGATGGACAAAAGGAGAGAGAAATCCTTGATTGATGAGAGGCCATCTTAAGAACCTTTTTAATATTTTTATAACATCTTATACAAAAATTATACAAATTTATTACATGTATTACATTTTCATAATGATTTTTTTCAATACTCTGAAATAAAATGCAGACATGAAAAAATAAAAAAAGTGGGGAATAATGTATATGTATCAACTTAGCTTCACTTGAATCATATCTGAACAGCTGTCTCCCACATGAAGTGTTATTCTTCTTAGTGATTGCCAAAAAGAAAAAGAAAAGCCAGTGGTATTAGTGTATAGGGCATTCTAGATTTCCCTGGCACTATAGCAGAACAAAGAAATAAGAAAAATGGTCCAAAAAAAAAAAAAGAATAAAGGTTACCCCAAAGCAGGCTGTTCAATTGCTAGCAGAAGTGTCAGTAATTTTTACTGACATAGTCACTTTGAATGGTACAGAAGTAAAAACAGTGAAACACAGGACAAGAAAGATCAAAATATGTCTGTATCCCCAGGATCTTCTTGCCTTTCCTTTACCAAAACCCCAGGATATGAATCACATAGACCAGGGCCACCAAGCCCTAGCAGCTGATCTCTGCTCTGCTTTCCCGGGAAAGGAGACCTTCTTTTCAAGTTTCTGTCAATATGTCACAGGGGAAAGGAAAACCATGCAAAAATCACGTCAGAGCTTTCCCAGTGATGAAGCTTTTTTACAAAAAGCAAATGTTTTCCTTAGAATTATTACCATCTGAGTTATTTCCATGTTGCAGCTGAAGGCCAGTAGTTTGCAAGTGCAAATACTTGGGGGGGAAGAATTGGGGAAGAGGGATCGTTTCCATTTTTGCCAGTGTGTAAATCTTGTTTTCTGCTGTCTGCAGTGACCCTGATGGACTTGCACTCAGTGAAGGCCCCACTGTTTCATGACATGAATATGATTTTAGAGTCAATAATGTAAATGCTTTCTTATACTCAGCATAAGCAGGCACAGGAGCAAATGGTCTCATTTACAGTGAAGGTGACGTTTAAAATAACCATTATATGTTTATCTACCCAAAGCCCCAGAAGATCTGCATTTGTGTATCTACTACCTAGGTCTTTCCACTGAAAAAGCAGAGAACATAGCTAAGTCTCCTTGGACTCATCAGCTGTAGTGCTTTTGGCACAGTTCTTCATCACACCATCCCCTTCTGCCTATTTGTTTTTCCATTGTCTGCCTGTATCATCTGAACCTGTAAATACATGGAACTCAAAACATTCTGTGATTAAAAACAGGAATACTTTCTCTTGCAGAAAGTAAGGTTAATCATGCTCAGAAATGGGCTCATAATACAGCATCCCAAATATCTTCCTTGAAAATGTCCTATGGGCCCTAATTATCTCTCTCCAAATAAAAAGGATTGAGTCAAGAGTTTTATGTATCTGCTTAGTTTTCAGCTGGATTTTGCTGGTGGTTTAAATAAGCATGCTCATTAGCATCTGTCAGCTGCCCAGACTTATTATTTTATTGCTATGTGTTGATTTGACTTTATTAAGACCTACAAGCCTTGATCCTGCCTGAGAGATGGACTCCAGAGCAGATCTGCCACAGCAGTTACAGTCATCTGCACAGGCTGCATCGATGCCCACAGTCATGTGGTGTCTGCTGCCCTGCCCTGCACAAGGTTTTCACCTCCAGGCTTTTTTTTTGTTTCTTCTATCAGCTGAGTCCAGAGCTTCTGACTCTTAGAGCATACTGCTGAAGCATTCCATCTTCTCCAGTCTTTGATGGAAGCTGTCCACTTCATTCCTTAGCTTAAAAGGAAGAATGGATTCCTGGAAGCTGGAAGAGCAGATTAATGCTTCTAACAATAAGACAAATCAACTAAAGAAGCAGCGTGTTCACCCATTTCCTTGTCCTCTCTTCCCTCCTCAACCCTATCTCCCTTCCTCCCAAGTGAGAAATGCTGATATGTCGTGTGATTCAGGAGTAGTTTAGTGTATTCCTCACCTGCCCCAGAGCTGATGGTTGTTTGGACTGTGGTATAATTGCTTTTGTGGCTGCTCTCAGAAATGTGGCTCCAGGTTTGTTGTAGGAGAATGAGAAGAAAATAGCCCATCTTCTTTTTCCAGACTGGGGAGAAAACTCATCAGTAGTTTTTGGTTTTATAATTCTTAGATAAATTTCTGAAGGATTGCTTGTGGGAAAGGGTGACAGACTAGTGAGTGAAAAATCTATGCTTAGGCCTTTCAGATGACTGCAATGGAAATGCTCCCCTAAGAAAGGCTTGCAGATTATGAGAGCTTTTTCATTTAAATTCTTCTAAAACTTCTTCAACTCACATGGTATGAGACTGTCTTCCATGGACATTGATACAACCAATCTTTATTTTATTCAGTTCTTTCTTTTCCAGTATTTCTCCTCTCTTTGCTTTCTCTGCTAGAAAGTGAACCTTTCATTTTCCTTCCAGGTCCTGTCAAACATTGCTATGATGCCTTTCAATCCATGTGTTGTCTCCCAAAACTTTGTGGAGTCAGCTCATATTCTGAAGAAGGAAAATCATCCTGGATGGTCCTCAGCTGAGAGACCTGAGACAGGGCTGAGAGGGACCAGAAATTGTATGATGCAAAAGAGTATGCAGGGATCGCAATGCTTTTGGAAAGCAAGAGTTACCTGACACTGCAGCCAGTCTGCAGCCCTGTCTTGCCTGCAGCCCTGTCTTGCCTGCAGCCCACTCGGAGTTGCCTGTGATGACAACAGAGACAAACTTCTCTCTGACAATCAGGCAGGAAAAGGGTCCAGCCCATATCTTGTGCCAAGATAAGAATGAAGAGGTAAATGCTGTTTCCTCACAAGAATTGAATGCAGCTCCCTATCATCTGCAAAGGGTTAGGTATGATTTCACCACACACCTTCCCTGAGACACAAATACTTACCAGGGCTGATGAGCTATATCAACCTAAGAAAAATCAGCATACACATACCTAAGAAAGAAATGCTGAAGCAACAGCTTACTATGCCACTTAGCCTGGGACAATGAAACATCAATGATCTCACATTTCAAGTCCTTCCACCTAGCAATGTTTGCAAGCACTGTCCATTAGCCCTCCTCCAGCCCCCCAGTGCCACCTCTAGAAATGATGAAGTAAAATTCAGTTTGAGATCGCACTTATTCCTGCATCCAAATCCATCACATATTATAGCCTCTCATGTTAGCACAAACATCCTTTAGAATGAAACTTTCCTATTACCATTTCCATTACAGAATCATTTCATCTGTAATAATTTTCCATCAGAGCCCGGAGAGGAGTCTGCTGCAGCTTTACCTGCATGTTCATACCAAGCACGATTGAGAGATACCATTTTTCTTTGTGTTTGAAACCAACAGTAGGAGGGAAAGGGTCTATAAATACAGACGATCAAGAGTCTTTTACATCTAGTGATACGCTGTGAAGCACACCTGTAACAAAATAGGAGAGCAGAAGGAGCTGGGGGGGAGATTTAGGAAAAATCGGAGCAGAATTAATCCTTCAGGCTGAACCGCCTCTGCAGAGCATAGCTACAGAGTCCTGCTGACTCGAAGGGCCATTATTCAAGGGTTAAATGTCACTCAAATCAAGCTCATTATGAACTGAAGGATGAGGAGGGGCTCGGGGGAGACACTGCTTTCTTATGCATTTACAATTGAGCCGCTCTGGCCTGGAGATGACCCGCCGCACAATTTTTAAATTATCTCTGCGCGCTCTGCTTGTTTTGGAAATGCTCTAAATAAAAATAATGGACTGTCTTTTAATAAGTCTCATTGTGAAGATTCCACATATCAAACAACGCAGCGCAGCTTGGAGGCAAGCGACGGGCATGTGTGATCTAGCTGGAAGAGAGACAAATGGTGATGGGAGCAACTCCATCTAGGGACCGCTGACAAGAAAATGGCATTCGCAAACTGACACATCTGTCAGGGTGGAGAATATTGGCACCTGTCACGCAATTTCAGTCATGACTTTTAATAAAGCTGCTTTCCCTTAGGTAAAATTGGAACTTGACTGTAATATTAGCTGCAAGCACGTCTTGTTTTCCCCTTCAGAGCTCTTTTGTACGTGAGACGTTTCAAATGAATCTTAAAGCTGAAGTAATGATGTTTACTACTTCTTTCCTCCTCCCCCCCTCCATTCCCTTTCCAAGTCTGGATTTGAAAGAGATGTTGTGCTGAGTTTTTTTTTCTTTGCAAAATGTCTCCCCTTCATCTACTACAGTACGAGATTTTTTGGTATGTGAGTGTGTATGCATGTGTGTGTATGTGTGTAGCGCTTTTTCTGTATCACTCTTTTTTTTTTTTCCTTACCTCCTCCTTTTCAGCTGGGCTGTTGTTTGAGTGAATTTAGCCTGGGGAGGCATGTATATCATAAAAACTGGGTTGGGATTTGTTGGCTGTCAGTCAATAAATCAGTCAGGGTTTAATTACCAGGCATGTGATGGGAAGCGGTGACAGGCACCAGGTCTGTTGGATAGCATTTCTTATGGGGCAGCAGCTACTAAAAACAAAAAGTTAGGGAGTATGTGTGCGTGAGTAGATGCCGGATGGGAAGGAGGGGGAGAGTTTGGCGGGCAGGGGGGAGGAGAAGTGGAGAAGGAGGAAGGGGGAAAGGAAAAGTTGAGGAGTCCTGCAGCTGGAATCCACTATTACAAGAGAAAAAAAAAAAAAAAAAAAAAAAAGAAAAAAGTTTTGCGTTCTTAAAACAAAGACTATGAGTCTCTATTTCAAGACAAAAAAATAAGGTTTTTGAACTGAATTTCCCATGTTTTGCTTGAAATATGTCAGCATGTTCTGAGTGTTACCTGATGCCTGCATTAACTTACGCTACACTAAAGTGCACCCCTTTGTTTAACACTTTCAAACATTTTATCAGAAATATTTTTTTAAAAGGAAAGAAAATAACTACAGTTGAGAGAACACATCAGGGAGATGAGGTTGGAAGGAGCTGGAGAGCTATTGTATTACAAAATGACATAATGTGTTAAAGGAAGTTTCACAAAGTGAGAGTAAAGTTTTTTAATAAAATATGAAGGTTATATAACATTCCCAATGAGGAAATCAATAACATTTTTTTCGCTTTTCTTTTTCCCCTCCTTCTTCCCCCTTTTTGGAAGTTTTCCAGGATGTCTGACCATGGAAATCATGTACAGTATTTTTTTCAAAGGCAATTCATTCTTGACATGGTTTTTATTATTGACTAGTGATGAGAGATGTCATCTTCTTCCTGTCATATGCCATGAAGCATTATGTGGAGATACTGCAGGATGTTTTGACTGAAAAGATGCTCTATTTTCTTTTAACTGTCCTCCTGTGGTGTGTCTCAGTGGGTGTTTCAGAAATCTTTTGTCCATTTTAATGCATTATGGGCAATGGACACAAAAGTCTCTGTCTTGAGGTAGTGTATCTGCTCCTCTCCTGGCAAGGCATTTGTCCATGAACACAAGGGAGAACAAGGGATTTGTGAGAAGAGGAGGAAAATGTTCAGCAGAAGAATGCCTTACAAGGGGACTTCAGCTGGTGAAAATTTAGCTGAAAAACCCTATTGGTTCAAGTTTCATAGAAACCTTGGAACACAAAAAAAATCCAGATAAATTATGAAAATTTGTTGTATTTAGATGTCTAATTTAAATAGTCACTTTATTCAAGAGTAAGGGAAAAAAACCATATAGTTTGATCAGTTAGCTGGATGCCCATGCCAACAGCCTGTTTATTCCTTGTCGGGTTGCTCTGCAGCTGCCTCTGTGACTTCACCTATGTGAGTCTGGATGTCTTGCAAGACCTCCCAGAGATCATCTGCAGGATCTTCTCCCATCTATACCCTAAATTGTTCCTGTCAAGTACAGCTGACTGCATGTAAACTTTCCATTGCTCCCCCTCTACCCTCTGTCAACTTTTGCCACCACTCTTAGATGGCAAAATCCTTGGAGCAGAAAACTTTCTTCTTGTTTGCCTCATCAGGGCCTAGCTTACAGTGTTAACTACGATAAATATGTAACAATAAGTCCAGACCTGTGCTGTGTTCATATTCAAACCATATGGAGTGCAATACCCAGGGTGCAGAAGCTGTCTCAATTGTATTCACAGTGGGTCAGAAGCAGGAGAGGCTGGAGAGGAAGAAAGAAAGTTCCAGGTGGAAGGGACACAGCCACATGAAGCCACAGTGTCAATGGAAACTTCTCTGAATATTCCCCCTTTAATGACCTTTTCTCCCCCATTCCTTCCCTTTCCTCTATCTGAGATGTGGAGATTTTTGCAGCAGAGAAAGCAGTTTTGAAATTCATGCCTTACTCCCACTCACATAAGCCACCAGCAGCACTGGCTTCATCAGTCTAAAAAGGCTTAAATGTCTTGTGGGTCTAAAGGAAAAGAAATATTTTTGTTTAAACCTTCTCTTTGGAGTTGCTCGCTCCATTCCCTAACCCCAGACTGGCTAGATCCAGTTTTCTCTCAGACTACTGGAAATTCCCCTGGTGTCCTCCCAGAGTTGGTTTGTCCAGCATCAGTAAAACTTGTGTAAACCAAGCAATGGTAAACCACTTTTTAAACAGACTGCCCAGCAGCAGTAGCACCCTGTGGTTGGTAGGAATTCAGCCAGGTCCCAGAGGGCATCCCACTAGCTCCTGCCATCAGGGCCCTGGCTGCCTTGGACAGCATGCAGTTTCATTACATCGAGTTCTCCCTTCATGGGATGGCCTCCCTAAATCTCAGTACCCTGTCCAGAACTGAAGAAAAAAAGTCTAAAAGGACTCCAGTGCCTGGTGGCACATAAAGCAGGCTGACCTCCATGCAAAATGCTCCCCAGAAGCAAAGCAGGATATCCATGCATTGCCAGGGGTGGCTGAGAAACAGGGAATCAGGGAAGCAGTTTCATAACTCGTTTAATCTCCTACTACACGCCAAAGCTATATGAAAACCCACTGGGGTTGAAGCTTTAAGCCTCATCTTAACACAGAAATAATAATGGGACCAAAGCAGATCGAGTCTGAAGTTGTAAGTCAGAATCCACCTCCCAAATGAGTCACTCTGGCTATTAACGCAGTGCAAGAATGTCAAATTATTATAATCTTTGTCAGAGGTCAACCTGTATTAAAACAGCAGCTCAACAGACATAGGATAAATACTTCTTAATAATATAGGAAAGCTGATTTTTTTTACTACCAATAATTAACTTTACTCTCCAAACATTTTCCTCTGCCCTGCTCTTTTTCTTCTGTGAGCGTGGGCATCAGGCTCTCCAGTGTGGAGTTCACCTGAATCACAGGCCCATGTGGAAACACTGGTAGTAACCCTGAAGACACACTAATTTTGGGTAGTAAGATTTTACACTTCCCATCTTCCACATTGAATTTTGGAATAAAATCCTTTCAGGATCTTTACTGGCTTTTTTCTAGCTTTAAATCACAATCAAGGATTTTCCAGGATTTCCACAGAAAAATTTGAATGCCCAGGACTATTCAAATTTTGTTTATCAGAATATCCTCCGTACCTCCAAATGTCAGAAAATGTTTAGTCAGGCCAAATAACTCCTTAGCTGCTGAGTCTGCTGCAAATGGTTACAGTCTGTCACAAGGAGGGGAGTGATTTGGATGTAGTAAACCAGTCCAAGCCTACCTCTGCAAGGCAGGAAATGTGCCGAAAGTGGAAGTGAAACAGGCACAAACTTTAGAAGCAGGTAAACTTCTCCCATTGCCCCATTTACCTGCAAATGTTGTTCACTTTTCTTGATAGCCCAAGGAAAATGGGCCTGCTTTTTTTCCACTTCCATTTGATATCAACTTGTTTTATTCAAAGGAATATTTAAAGCCTGATGCATTCTGCATATGGACCAAAGGCTTCCCTAAAACAACTTTGTTCTTGAAGTATATTTTGCACAGATGTGTTAGCCAAAGGACCTGAACCCTGAACTGAAGTACTAGTGCTACAAGAGAAGATTAAGGGGCCCAGTACCCATCTCCTGGAATTCCCCAAAAGCAAGTGTATTAATTGATATTTATTTAGGGAAGTGTGTGATGGCCTCTAGTGGTGCACGCTGTCGACAAACTCCAAAACACCACAGCTTCTTTCCTCTGTGTTTTTGAGTGGCACTGGGAAGAAAGTGTTGTATGTGTACTGACACTAGTGTATTGCTGCCACATGAGTAACAAGACAGCCCGATGACAGACAGACCTGCTTCATTGATAGCTCCCTCCTTCCCTTCTCCTCCGTGCGCTGAGGAGGAGGGTGCACAGCATGCGCTGGGAACAAGTGCACAAACTGATATTTAGCAGTGACACATTAAGTATCATAGATATCCTGAGAACACACCACCATGTTCCTGTGTCCAGGATCAGGGAAAAAAACAGATTGACTCCAGCACAGTTTTATTTTCCTGCTAACCCACCAGGCTCACACCATGCTCAGAAACAAAAATCTTGATTTGGTTTTTTTTTTTTGCTGCAGTGTTTTCCCCCCTTTATCATGATATATTGATGGACTCATGAGATCAAGACCATGACAGGAATATCACGACTATAGAACATTTCCTCCCCGCTGTCAGATGGACTGAACCCCAACAGCACAAACATGCCAAGGTTTCTTGCTGTGAGTGCAGCCTCTACCATTACTACGGTGAATGTGATAGCCATTAACTAATCGTCATCAGAAAAAAATATAGCACTCTCTCCCTCCTCCACTGCACACTGAGGCACATACCATATAAACATCATAAAGGACACAGTGAGAAAGAAAAAACACACTAGAGGCCATACTAAACCACATATAACCCTGATCTGAGAAGAGACTGTTATTTAAAGCAGCAAAAGCTTTCATATACTGTATGGCCATAGAGTCGGATGTTTTCTCAACAATTTTCTAAGCAATAATACATAGATAAAGAGGCTGGAATCTGCCATCCCCTTTATAACATATGCACATCTATTTATGAAGACACTTAAGCATGGATTTAGTAAGTCCGAGACAAAGCTCTAGAGGCGGCTGTCTCTTTAAATCCGTCTCCTACCAAGTGAAATTTGTGGCCCTGATGAATGGCAGAGCAGAGTCATCCATAAAAGGGCAGAGGAAAATCACACTCATTTGCATACAGTAATTATTCTCTGAATCGGGCCACCTTTATTGCTGCCAGAAAATCTACTGTCAGCATCGCTCTATAGATCATGCTGGAAAAGCCCGCAGCTGAGGAGCGGGGTGGTGGCTTCGGACCCACGGGCTGGCACCCCAGCCAGCCTCACCACTGGGACAGGTTGTGCTTTGCCTCACTCCCCACCCAAGGTACCCCTAGGTCCATCTTCGTTTGGGTCCTGAGTATTTGCAGCAGAATAGCAGCATTGGTGCTGCCATTGGTGGGTGAATATTTGCCCCCAGATAATAGGTGGTTGGAACCATGCAGGATGGCTGGGGAAGTTCCCAACTGCACCAAGAAAGACTGGATATTTTTCACTGTTTTTTCTTCTCACATTACATCTTCTTCACAGGAAAATAAAAAAAAAGGAGAAACATTGTACGAGCAGAGTAACATTGCATTGCCTTATCGTTATGAAACCTATGTTTGTGCTCCTGCTTTGCTCTACATCAATGAGCACCAGTGGATTAAAAAAGGGAAGGGCTGACTGGAATTTCAGCCCCCTGGCAGGAGCAGTAAGAGGGGAAAGGGCACAGACAGGGACTGCTTCTGCAAAACCAAACAGGACCCTGAAAGATGAATGAAGATCTGTGGGGCCAGAATCTCATCACAGCACAAACAAACCTGTTGCCCGTCAGGGTCTCCTGTCCCAGGTCTTCTGCTGTGATCCATCAGGAGGGCCTCAACACACAGCACGAAAACAGAGTTTATTTGGGTGCCCTTGGATAGCTCTATAGAAGAGCACCTTTCCATCCATTTGCATCTGTCTACTTGCAGTGCTACCAAAAAATTGAAGTCTGATAGAAGATCTGTGGCAAGTATGTCCTTGGCAGGAATCCAGTTGAGATCACACTTCCTGTGAAACCAAAACCTGACATGCAGAAAACGTTCACTCCCAGTAATGAATCACAAAGACGAGAGCAGTTTGGAGCTGGAAGCGACAACAGCAGCTTTAGTGCCAGCACTGCAATTTGCCACACTGAGGAGCAGCTACCACCTGACACAAGGGCTTTCCACCACTGCAACAGCTGGGAATAGAACATTTTGCAGGACCCATCCACCAGCTCACGTGTGTTTGCACACCAGTTTTTGCATAGGCCCAAACTCA